>NC_082669.1:4500000-4595610 GCF_025265405.1 Mesoplodon densirostris
GAGAAAGCCCCTCAAGTTTGTCTCACTACTTCTTGTTCGTGTTTTTAATTTAATTTTTTATTTTTTATTACAGCAAGTTTGATGACAACGTTTGGCTTCTTGTAGGTGTGCAAGATGTGGTTCTTTTACACATATACATAGGTCTGTTCTTCCTGGGACCCTTTTCCCATGTACGTTATGACAGAATGTTGAGTAGTCTTCTCTTGGTATTCCGTAGGTCTTTGGTGATTATATATTTCACCTGTGTTTGTATATGTCTGTTAACCCCGATATCCTAATGAATCCAATCCTCACACCTTTCCATTGGTGAACCATAAGTTTGTTTAATGAATCTGTGACTGCCCTTCTCCGTGGAAATATCTGCCCTGGTATCAATTTTTAGGTAACACCTATAAGTGATATCCTACGATATGTGTCTTTCACTTTCTGACTTACTACAAGTCACGTGATTACCTCTAGACTCATCTACGGTGCTGCAAATGGCATTGTGTCCTTTTTTCCCTTGGCTAATATTCTGTCTTAGCGAGGTCCATTTTCTGCAGTGTGATTCCCTGAGGGCTGAGGATTAGCTGACCTGGGCAGCCTGACCCTGCCGGCAAGCCCTCCCCAGGTGTGCCTGGGTTGAGGTCAATATAAACTGCACTCCAGGCAGCAATAGCCCCTGCAGCTGTGCCTGACTCCATATTCTCTGCCCCGTCAGCAGTCTCGGGGCTGTGCTGGTGGGAGGGTGTGAGGGTCCACGGCTTTGTTGGTGGCCCGGTGTGAGTGGGGCTCTGCTGGACTTTCTGCAGGAGTTGCCAGGCTGCCACCTGTAAAGAAGAGGATGTGTCACCCATAACTTCCACTGGAATTTCTCTCCGGGCTGAGGAAGGAAAAAAAGGAGTGGGGGCCGGGACAGGAGGGGTATCTCAGGCAGGGAAATGGAAAGCTTCTAGAAGAGCGCCCGGGGCCAGGACCATCCTGGCTGGCCTGCAGGCAGCAAGTTGGCCTGCGTGCTGCCGCTGGTGTGGCTCCACGGCCCTTCCTCTAGGCTTTCAAGCCCTTGTACATATTCAGGTGTTTTACCTGGGAAGGGTGGGAACAGTTCAGTAGCAGCTGGCCTGGGGCTCAGCTCACGTTTACTCACAGAGGCCTCGGCATGGTCCCCCAGCTTTGCAGTGAGGACGCTCCTTGCATGGGGGGACGGGGCTGTTGGTTGTATGGAAGATGATTCCCCACCACTGACCAATTTCAGAATTGTTTACTGCTGGAACAAGTGCCTTGGTAGTGTTTTCCTCTGTATAGCTGTTTGGTTTAGGTTTTTTTTCTTTCTTGGTTCAAGTTAGATTTTATTCCTCGTTTATGTATTTATAGATATAAGCATGGGAATAATTCATTCATATAAATACATCTGTGTGAATGGAAGAACTTTCTTCTGTTTTATTTTTAAAAATTTTGAAATTTAATTTTATTTATTTCTTTATACAGCAGGTTACTATTAGTTATATATTTTATGCATATACATGTATACAGGTCCATCCCAATCTCCCAACTCATCCCACCACCACCACCCCATGGCTTCCCCCACTTGGTGTCCATACGTTTGTTCTCTACCTCTGTGTCTCTATTTCTGTCCTGCATACCAGTTCACCTGTACCATTTTTCTAGGTTTCACCTATATGCATTAATATACAATATTTGTTTTTCTCTTTCTGACTTAGTTCACTCTCTATGACAGTCTCTAGATCCATCGACTTCTCTACAAATGACCCAGTTTCATTCCTTTTTATGGCTGAGCAATATTCCATTTTATATATGTACCACATCTTTATCCATTCGTCTTTCTGTGGGCATTTAGGTTGCTTCCATTACCTGGCTATTGTAAATTGTGCTGCAATGAACATTGTGGTGAATGTGTCTTTTTGATTTATGGTTTTCTCTGGGTATATGCCCAAAAGTTGGATTGCAGGCTCCTATGGTAATTCTCTTTTTAGTTATTTAAAGGAACCTCCATACTGCTCTCCATAGTGAGTGTATCAATTTACCTTCCCACCAATAGTGGAAGAGGGTTCCTTTTGTCCACACCATCCCCGGAATTTGTTGTTTGTAGATTTGCTGATGATGCCGATTCTAACAGGTGTGAGGTCATACCTCATTGTCGTTTGGATTTGCATTTCTCTAATAATTAGTGATGTTGAGCAGCTTTTCATGTGCGTCTTGGCCATCTCTGTGACTTCTTTAAAGAAACGTCTATATAGATCTTCTGCCCATTTTTGTACTGGGTTGTTTGTTTTATTAATATTAAGCTGCGTGAGCTGTTTATATATATTGGAGATTAAACCTTTGTCCATTGATTCGTTTGCGAACGTTTTCGCCCATTCTGAGGCTTGCCTTTTTCCATTCCCGTTTTTTAACCAAAAAAGAAAGAAAGCAAAAGAAGCAGAACACTAATGTGCGTGAAATATGCCTCTTGAAACAGTCGTTTTGAAATATGGACGTCTTTTGCATTTTTTGGTCGGTATATGACCCCAGGATTTGTTTTCAGGGCAGGTGTCATTTACAGGCCTGCAACGATTTTGAATATCCACTGACCATTAGCGCTGGGATTAAAGCTGCTGTTGTGTGAAACGGCCACAAGGTGGCAGCAGTTCTCGCTTACCAAATCTGGTTACTAGGGCCACAGAGCCTCAATGGAAGTCCTGTTCTAGATTGGAATTTAGAATGGAATGTGCCAGGAGAAAGCCCCTCAAGTTTGTCTCACTACTTCTTGTTCGTGTTTTTAATTTAATTTTTTATTTTTTATTACAGCAAGTTTGATGACAACGTTTGGCTTCTTGTAGGTGTGCAAGATGTGGTTCTTTTACACATATACATAGGTCTGTTCTTCCTGGGACCCTTTTCCCATGTACGTTATGACAGAATGTTGAGTAGTCTTCTCTTGGTATTCCGTAGGTCTTTGGTGATTATATATTTCACCTGTGTTTGTATATGTCTGTTAACCCCGATATCCTAATGAATCCAATCCTCACACCTTTCCATTGGTGAACCATAAGTTTGTTTAATGAATCTGTGACTGCCCTTCTCCGTGGAAATATCTGCCCTGGTATCAATTTTTAGGTAACACCTATAAGTGATATCCTACGATATGTGTCTTTCACTTTCTGACTTACTACAAGTCACGTGATTACCTCTAGACTCATCTACGGTGCTGCAAATGGCATTGTGTCCTTTTTTCCCTTGGCTAATATTCTGTCTTAGCGAGGTCCATTTTCTGCAGTGTGATTCCCTGAGGGCTGAGGATTAGCTGACCTGGGCAGCCTGACCCTGCCGGCAAGCCCTCCCCAGGTGTGCCTGGGTTGAGGTCAATATAAACTGCACTCCAGGCAGCAATAGCCCCTGCAGCTGTGCCTGACTCCATATTCTCTGCCCCGTCAGCAGTCTCGGGGCTGTGCTGGTGGGAGGGTGTGAGGGTCCACGGCTTTGTTGGTGGCCCGGTGTGAGTGGGGCTCTGCTGGACTTTCTGCAGGAGTTGCCAGGCTGCCACCTGTAAAGAAGAGGATGTGTCACCCATAACTTCCACTGGAATTTCTCTCCGGGCTGAGGAAGGAAAAAAAGGAGTGGGGGCCGGGACAGGAGGGGTATCTCAGGCAGGGAAATGGAAAGCTTCTAGAAGAGCGCCCGGGGCCAGGACCATCCTGGCTGGCCTGCAGGCAGCAAGTTGGCCTGCGTGCTGCCGCTGGTGTGGCTCCACGGCCCTTCCTCTAGGCTTTCAAGCCCTTGTACATATTCAGGTGTTTTACCTGGGAAGGGTGGGAACAGTTCAGTAGCAGCTGGCCTGGGGCTCAGCTCACGTTTACTCACAGAGGCCTCGGCATGGTCCCCCAGCTTTGCAGTGAGGACGCTCCTTGCATGGGGGGACGGGGCTGTTGGTTGTATGGAAGATGATTCCCCACCACTGACCAATTTCAGAATTGTTTACTGCTGGAACAAGTGCCTTGGTAGTGTTTTCCTCTGTATAGCTGTTTGGTTTAGGTTTTTTTTCTTTCTTGGTTCAAGTTAGATTTTATTCCTCGTTTATGTATTTATAGATATAAGCATGGGAATAATTCATTCATATAAATACATCTGTGTGAATGGAAGAACTTTCTTCTGTTTTATTTTTAAAAATTTTGAAATTTAATTTTATTTATTTCTTTATACAGCAGGTTACTATTAGTTATATATTTTATGCATATACATGTATACAGGTCCATCCCAATCTCCCAACTCATCCCACCACCACCACCCCATGGCTTCCCCCACTTGGTGTCCATACGTTTGTTCTCTACCTCTGTGTCTCTATTTCTGTCCTGCATACCAGTTCACCTGTACCATTTTTCTAGGTTTCACCTATATGCATTAATATACAATATTTGTTTTTCTCTTTCTGACTTAGTTCACTCTCTATGACAGTCTCTAGATCCATCGACTTCTCTACAAATGACCCAGTTTCATTCCTTTTTATGGCTGAGCAATATTCCATTTTATATATGTACCACATCTTTATCCATTCGTCTTTCTGTGGGCATTTAGCTTGCTTCCATTACCTGGCTATTGTAAATTGTGCTGCAATGAACATTGTGGTGAATGTGTCTTTTTGATTTATGGTTTTCTCTGGGTATATGCCCAAAAGTTGGATTGCAGGCTCCTATGGTAATTCTCTTTTTAGTTATTTAAAGGAACCTCCATACTGCTCTCCATAGTGAGTGTATCAATTTACCTTCCCACCAATAGTGGAAGAGGGTTCCTTTTGTCCACACCATCCCCGGAATTTGTTGTTTGTAGATTTGCTGATGATGCCGATTCTAACAGGTGTGAGGTCATACCTCATTGTCGTTTGGATTTGCATTTCTCTAATAATTAGTGATGTTGAGCAGCTTTTCATGTGCGTCTTGG
This sequence comes from Mesoplodon densirostris, assembly GCF_025265405.1. NCBI lineage: Eukaryota > Metazoa > Chordata > Mammalia > Artiodactyla > Ziphiidae > Mesoplodon > Mesoplodon densirostris. The sequence continues at coordinate 4,504,915 of NC_082669.1, forward strand.
CCATCTCTGTGACTTCTTTAAAGAAACGTCTATATAGATCTTCTGCCCATTTTTGTACTGGGTTGTTTGTTTTATTAATATTAAGCTGCGTGAGCTGTTTATATATATTGGAGATTAAACCTTTGTCCATTGATTCGTTTGCGAACGTTTTCGCCCATTCTGAGGCTTGCCTTTTTCCATTCCCGTTTTTTAACCAAAAAAGAAAGAAAGCAAAAGAAGCAGAACACTAATGTGCGTGAAATATGCCTCTTGAAACAGTCGTTTTGAAATATGGACGTCTTTTGCATTTTTTGGTCGGTATATGACCCCAGGATTTGTTTTCAGGGCAGGTGTCATTTACAGGCCTGCAACGATTTTGAATATCCACTGACCATTAGCGCTGGGATTAAAGCTGCTGTTGTGTGAAACGGCCACAAGGTGGCAGCAGTTCTCGCTTACCAAATCTGGTTACTAGGGCCACAGAGCCTCAATGGAAGTCCTGTTCTAGATTGGAATTTAGAATGGAATGTGCCAGGAGAAAGCCCCTCAAGTTTGTCTCACTACTTCTTGTTCGTGTTTTTAATTTAATTTTTTATTTTTTATTACAGCAAGTTTGATGACAATGTTTGGCTTCTTGTAGGTGTGCAAGATGTGGTTCTTTTACACATATACATAGGTCTGTTCTTCCTGGGACCCTTTTCCCATGTACGTTATGACAGAATGTTGAGTAGTCTTCTCTTGGTATTCCGTAGGTCTTTGGTGATTATATATTTCACCTGTGTTTGTATATGTCTGTTAACCCCGATATCCTAATGAATCCAATCCTCACACCTTTCCATTGGTGAACCATAAGTTTGTTTAATGAATCTGTGACTGCCCTTCTCCGTGGAAATATCTGCCCTGGTATCAATTTTTAGGTAACACCTATAAGTGATATCCTACGATATGTGTCTTTCACTTTCTGACTTACTACAAGTCACGTGATTACCTCTAGACTCATCTACGGTGCTGCAAATGGCATTGTGTCCTTTTTTCCCTTGGCTAATATTCTGTCTTAGCGAGGTCCATTTTCTGCAGTGTGATTCCCTGAGGGCTGAGGATTAGCTGACCTGGGCAGCCTGACCCTGCCGGCAAGCCCTCCCCAGGTGTGCCTGGGTTGAGGTCAATATAAACTGCACTCCAGGCAGCAATAGCCCCTGCAGCTGTGCCCGACTCCATATTCTCTGCCCCGTCAGCAGTCTCGGGGCTGTGCTGGTGGGAGGGTGTGAGGGTCCACGGCTTTGTTGGTGGCCCGGTGTGAGTGGGGCTCTGCTGGACTTTCTGCAGGAGTTGCCAGGCTGCCACCTGTAAAGAAGAGGATGTGTCACCCATAACTTCCACTGGAATTTCTCTCCGGGCTGAGGAAGGAAACAAAGGAGTGGGGGCCGGGACAGGAGGGGTATCTCAGGCAGGGAAATGGAAAGCTTCCAGAAGAGCGCCCGGGGCCAGGACCATCCTGGCTGGCCTGCAGGCAGCAAGTTGGCCTGCGTGCTGTCGCTGGTGTGGCTCCACGGCCCTTCCTCTAGGCTTTCAAGCCCTTGTACATATTCAGGTGTTTTACCTGGGAAGGGTGGGAACAGTTCAGTAGCAGCTGGCCTGGGGCTCAGCTCACGTTTACTCACAGAGGCCTCGGCATGGTCCCCCAGCTTTGCAGTGAGGACGCTCCTTGCATGGGGGGACGGGGCTGTTGGTTGTATGGAAGATGATTCCCCACCACTGACCAATTTCAGAATTGTTTACTGCTGGAACAAGTGCCTTGGTAGTGTTTTCCTCTGTATAACTGTTTGGTTTAGGTTTTTTTTTCTTTCTTGCTTCAAGTTAGATTTTATTCTTCGTTTATGTATTTATAGATATAAGCATGGGAATAATTCATTCATATAAATACATCTGTGTGAATGGAAGAACTTTCTTCTGTTTTATTTTTAAAAATTTTGAAATTTAATTTTATTTATTTCTTTATACAGCAGGTTACTATTAGTTATATATTTTATGCATATACATGTATACAGGTCCATCCCAATCTCCCAACTCATCCCACCACCACCACCCCATGGCTTCCCCCACTTGGTGTCCATACGTTTGTTCTCTACCTCTGTGTCTCTATTTCTGTTCTGCATACCAGTTCATCTGTACCATTTTTGTAGGTTCCACATATATGCATTAATATACAATATTTGTTTTTCTCTTTCTGACTTACTTCACTCTCTATGACAGTCTCTAGATCCATCGACTTCTCTACAAATGACCCAGTTTCATTCCTTTTTATGGCTGAGCAATATTCCATTTTATATATGTACCACATCTTTATCCATTCGTCTTTCTGTGGGCATTTAGGTTGCTTCCATTACCTGGCTATTGTAAATTGTGCTGCAATGAACATTGTGGTGAATGTGTCTTTTTGATTTATGGTTTTCTCTGGGTATATGCCCAAAAGTGGGATTGCAGGCTCCTATGGTAATTCTCTTTTTAGTTATTTAAAGGAACCTCCATACGGCTCTCCATAGTGAGTGTATCAATTTACCTTCCCACCAATAGTGGAAGAGGGTTCCTTTTGTCCACACCATCCCCGGAATTTGTTGTTTGTAGATTTGCTGATGATGCCGATTCTAACAGGTGTGAGGTCATACCTCATTGTCGTTTGGATTTGCATTTCTCTAATAATTAGTGATGTTGAGCAGCTTTTCATGTGCGTCTTGGCCATCTCTGTGACTTCTTTAAAGAAACATCTATATAGATCTTCTGCCCATTTTAGTACTGGGTTGTTTGTTTTATTAATATTAAGCTGCGTGAGCTGTTTATATATATTGGAGATTAAACCTTTGTCCATTGAGTCGTTTGCGAACGTTTTCGCCCATTCTGAGGCTTGCCTTTTTCCATTCCCGTTTTTTTAACCAAAAAAGAAAGAAAGCAAAAGAAGCAGAACACTAATGTGCGTGAAATATGCCTCTTGAAACAGTCGTTTTGAAATATGGACGTCTTTTGAATTTTTTGGTCGGTATATGACCCCAGGATTTGTTTTCAGGGCAGGTGTCATTTACAGGCCTGCAACGATTTTGAATATCCACTGACCATTAGCGCTGGGATTAAAGCTGCTGTTGTGTGAAACGGCCACAAGGTGGCAGCAGTTCTCGCTTACCAAATCTGGTTACTAGGGCCACAGAGCCTCAATGGAAGTCCTGTTCTAGATTGGAATTTAGAATGGAATGTGCCAGGAGAAAGACCCTCAAGTTTGTCTCACTACTTCTTGTTCGTGTTTTTAATTTAATTTTTTATTTTTTATTACAGCAAGTTTGATGACAACGTTTGGCTTGTTGTAGGTGTGCAAGATGTGGTTCTTTTACACATATACATAGGTCTGTTCTTCCTGGGACCCTTTTCCCATGTACGTTATGACAGAATGTTGAGTAGTCTTCTCTTGGTATTCCGTAGGTCTTTGGTGATTATATATTTCACCTGTGTTTGTATATGTCTGTTAACCCCGATATCCTAATGAATCCAATCCTCACACCTTTCCATTGGTGAACCATAAGTTTGTTTAATGAATCTGTGACTGCCCTTCTCCGTGGAAATATCTGCCCTGGTATCAATTTTTAGGTAACACCTATAAGTGATATCCTACGATATGTGTCTTTCACTTTCTGATTTACTACAAGTCACGTGATTACCTCTAGACTCATCTATGGTGCTGCAAATGGCATTGTGTCCTTTTTTCCCTTGGCTAATATTCTGTCTTAGCGAGGTCCATTTTCTGCAGTGTGATTCCCTGAGGGCTGAGGATTAGCTGACCTGGGCAGCCTGACCCTGCCGGCAAGCCCTCCCCAGGTGTGCCTGGTTTGAGGTCAATATAAACAGCACTCCAGGCAGCAATAGCCCCTGCAGCTGTGCCTGACTCCATATTCTCTGCCCCGTCAGCAGTCTCGGGGCTGTGCTGGTGGGAGGGTGTGAGGGTCCACGGCTTTGTTGGTGGCCCGGTGTGAGTGGGGCTCTGCTGGACTTTCTGCAGGAGTTGCCAGGCTGCCACCTGTAAAGAAGAGGATGTGTCACCCATAACTTCCACTGGAATTTCTCTCCGGGCTGAGGAAGGAAACAAAGGAGTGGGGGCCGGGACAGGAGGGGTATCTCAGGCAGGGAAATGGAAAGCTTCCAGAAGAGCGCCTGGGGCCAGGACCATCCTGGCTGGCCTGCAGGCAGCAAGTTGGCCTGCGTGCTGTCGCTGGTGTGGCTCCACGGCCCTTCCTCTAGGCTTTCAAGCCCTTGTACATATTCAGGTGTTTTACCTGGGAAGGGTGGGAACAGTTCAGTAGCAGCTGGCCTGGGGCTCAGCTCACGTTTACTCACAGAGGCCTTGGCATGGTCCCCCAGCTTTGCAGTGAGGACGCTCCTTGCATGGGGGGACGGGGCTGTTGGTTGTATGGAAGATGATTCCCCACCACTGACCAATTTCAGAATTGTTTACTGCTGGAACAAGTGCCTTGGTAGTGTTTTCCTCTGTATAACTGTTTGGTTTAGGTTTTTTTTTCTTTCTTGCTTCAAGTTAGATTTTATTCTTCGTTTATGTATTTATAGATATAAGCATGGGAATAATTCATTCATATAAATACATCTGTGTGAATGGAAGAACTTTCTTCTGTTTTATTTTTAAAAATTTTGAAATTTAATTTTATTTATTTCTTTATACAGCAGGTTACTATTAGTTATATATTTTATGCATATACATGTATACAGGTCCATCCCAATCTCCCAACTCATCCCACCACCACCACCCCATGGCTTCCCCCACTTGGTGTCCATACGTTTGTTCTCTACCTCTGTGTCTCTATTTCTGTTCTGCATACCAGTTCATCTGTACCATTTTTGTAGGTTCCACATATATGCATTAATATACAATATTTGTTTTTCTCTTTCTGACTTACTTCACTCTCTATGACAGTCTCTAGATCCATCGACTTCTCTACAAATGACCCAGTTTCATTCCTTTTTATGGCTGAGCAATATTCCATTTTATATATGTACCACATCTTTATCCATTCGTCTTTCTGTGGGCATTTAGGTTGCTTCCATTACCTGGCTATTGTAAATTGTGCTGCAATGAACATTGTGGTGAATGTGTCTTTTTGATTTATGGTTTTCTCTGGGTATATGCCCAAAAGTGGGATTGCAGGCTCCTATGGTAATTCTCTTTTTAGTTATTTAAAGGAACCTCCATACGGCTCTCCATAGTGAGTGTATCAATTTACCTTCCCACCAATAGTGGAAGAGGGTTCCTTTTGTCCACACCATCCCCGGAATTTGTTGTTTGTAGATTTGCTGATGATGCCGATTCTAACAGGTGTGAGGTCATACCTCATTGTCGTTTGGATTTGCATTTCTCTAATAATTAGTGATGTTGAGCAGCTTTTCATGTGCGTCTTGGCCATCTCTGTGACTTCTTTAAAGAAACATCTATATAGATCTTCTGCCCATTTTAGTACTGGGTTGTTTGTTTTATTAATATTAAGCTGCGTGAGCTGTTTATATATATTGGAGATTAAACCTTTGTCCATTGAGTCGTTTGCGAACGTTTTCGCCCATTCTGAGGCTTGCCTTTTTCCATTCCCGTTTTTTTAACCAAAAAAGAAAGAAAGCAAAAGAAGCAGAACACTAATGTGCGTGAAATATGCCTCTTGAAACAGTCGTTTTGAAATATGGACGTCTTTTGAATTTTTTGGTCGGTATATGACCCCAGGATTTGTTTTCAGGGCAGGTGTCATTTACAGGCCTGCAACGATTTTGAATATCCACTGACCATTAGCGCTGGGATTAAAGCTGCTGTTGTGTGAAACGGCCACAAGGTGGCAGCAGTTCTCGCTTACCAAATCTGGTTACTAGGGCCACAGAGCCTCAATGGAAGTCCTGTTCTAGATTGGAATTTAGAATGGAATGTGCCAGGAGAAAGCCCCTCAAGTTTGTCTCACTACTTCTTGTTCGTGTTTTTAATTTAATTTTTTATTTTTTATTACAGCAAGTTTGATGACAACGTTTGGCTTGTTGTAGGTGTGCAAGATGTGGTTCTTTTACACATATACATAGGTCTGTTCTTCCTGGGACCCTTTTCCCATGTACGTTATGACAGAATGTTGAGTAGTCTTCTCTTGGTATTCCGTAGGTCTTTGGTGATTATATATTTCACCTGTGTTTGTATATGTCTGTTAACCCCGATATCCTAATGAATCCAATCCTCACACCTTTCCATTGGTGAACCATAAGTTTGTTTAATGAATCTGTGACTGCCCTTCTCCGTGGAAATATCTGCCCTGGTATCAATTTTTAGGTAACACCTATAAGTGATATCCTACGATATGTGTCTTTCACTTTCTGATTTACTACAAGTCACGTGATTACCTCTAGACTCATCTATGGTGCTGCAAATGGCATTGTGTCCTTTTTTCCCTTGGCTAATATTCTGTCTTAGCGAGGTCCATTTTCTGCAGTGTGATTCCCTGAGGGCTGAGGATTAGCTGACCTGGGCAGCCTGACCCTGCCGGCAAGCCCTCCCCAGGTGTGCCTGGTTTGAGGTCAATATAAACAGCACTCCAGGCAGCAATAGCCCCTGCAGCTGTGCCTGACTCCATATTCTCTGCCCCGTCAGCAGTCTCGGGGCTGTGCTGGTGGGAGGGTGTGAGGGTCCATGGCTTTGTTGGTGGCCCGGTGTGAGTGGGGCTCTGCTGGACTTTCTGCAGGAGTTGCCAGGCTGCCACCTGTAAAGAAGAGGATGTGTCACCCATAACTTCCACTGGAATTTCTCTCCGGGCTGAGGAAGGAAACAAAGGAGTGGGGGCCGGGACAGGAGGGGTATCTCAGGCAGGGAAATGGAAAGCTTCCAGAAGAGCGCCCGTGGCCAGGACCATCCTGGCTGGCCTGCAGGCAGCAAGTTGACCTGCGTGCTGTCGCTGGTGTGGCTCCACGGCCCTTCCTCTAGGCTTTCAAGCCCTTGTACATATTCAGGTGTTTTACTTGGGAAGGGTGGGAAGAGTTCAGTAGCAGCTGGCCTGCGGCTCAGCTCACGTTTACTCACAGAGGCCTCGGCATGGTCCCCCAGCTTTGCAGTGAGGACGCTCCTTGCATGGGGGAACGGGGCAGTTGGTTGTATGGAAGATGATTCCCCACCACTGACCAATTTCAGAATTGTTTACTGCTGGAACAAGTGCCTTGGTAGTGTTTTCCTCTGTATAACTGTTTGGTTTAGGTTTTTTTTTCTTTCTTGGTTCAAGTTAGATTTTATTCCTCGTTAATGTATTTATAGATATAAGCATGGGAATAATTCATTCATATAAATACATCTGTGTGAATGGAAGAACTTTCTTCTGTTTTATTTTAAAAAATTTTGAAATTTAATTTTATTTATTTCTTTATACAGCAGGTTACTATTAGTTATATATTTTATGCATATACATGAATACAGGTCCATCCCAATCTCCCAACTCATCCCACCACCACCACCCCATGGCTTCCCCCACTTGGTGTCCATACGTTGGTTCTCTACCTCTGTGTCTCTATTTCTGTCCTGCATACCAGTTCACCTGTACCATTTTTCTAGGTTCCACCTATATGCATTAATATACAATATTTGTTTTTCTCTTTCTGACTTAGTTCACTCTGTATGACAGTCTCTAGATCCATCGACTTCTCTACAAATGACCCAGTTTCATTCCTTTTTATGGCTGTGCAATATTCCATTTTATATATGTACCACATCTTTATCCATTCGTCTTTCTGTGGGCATTTAGGTTGCTTCCATTACCTGGCTATTGTAAATTGTGCTGCAATGAACATTGTGGTGAATGTGTCTTTTTGATTTATGGTTTTCTCTGGGTATATGCCCAAAAGTTGGATTGCAGGCTCCTATGGTAATTCTCTTTTTAGTTATTTAAAGGAACCTCCATACTGCTCTCCATAGTGAGTGTATCAATTTACCTTCCCACCAATAGTGGAAGAGGGTTCCTTTTGTCCACACCATCCCCGGAATTTGTTGTTTGTAGATTTGCTGATGATGCCGATTCTAACAGGTGTGAGGTCATACCTCATTGTCGTTTGGATTTGCATTTCTCTAATAATTAGTGATGTTGAGCAGCTTTTCATGTGCGTCTTGGCCATCTCTGTGACTTCTTGATAAAGAAACGTCTATATAGATCTTCTGCCCATTTTTGTACTGGGTTGTTTGTTTTATTAATATTAAGCTGCGTGAGCTGTTTATATATATTGGAGATTAAACCTTTGTCCATTGATTCGTTTGCGAACGTTTTCGCCCATTCTGAGGCTTGCCTTTTTCCATTCCCGTTTTTTAACCAAAAAAGAAAGAAAGCAAAAGAAGCAGAACACTAATGTGCGTGAAATATGCCTCTTGAAACAGTCGTTTTGAAATATGGACGTCTTTTGCATTTTTTGGTCGGTATATGACCCCAGGATTTGTTTTCAGGGCAGGTGTCATTTACAGGCCTGCAACGATTTTGAATATCCACTGACCATTAGCGCTGGGATTAAAGCTGCTGTTGTGTGAAACGGCCACAAGGTGGCAGCAGTTCTCGCTTACCAAATCTGGTTACTAGGGCCACAGAGCCTCAATGGAAGTCCTGTTCTAGATTGGAATTTAGAATGGAATGTGCCAGGAGAAAGCCCCTCAAGTTTGTCTCACTACTTCTTGTTCGTGTTTTTAATTTAATTTTTTATTTTTTATTACAGCAAGTTTGATGACAACGTTTGGCTTCTTGTAGGTGTGCAAGATGTGGTTCTTTTACACATATACATAGGTCTGTTCTTCCTGGGACCCTTTTCCCATGTACGTTATGATAGAATGTTGAGTAGTCTTCTCTTGGTATTCCGTAGGTCTTTGGTGATTATATATTTCACCTGTGTTTGTATATGTCTGTTAACCCCGATATCCTAATGAATCCAATCCTCACAACTTTCCATTGGTGAACCATAAGTTTGTTTAATGAATCTGTGATTGCCCTTCTCCGTGGAAATATCTGCCCTGGTATCAATTTTTAGGTAACACCTATAAGTGATATCCTACGATATGTGTCTTTCACTTTCTGACTTACTACAAGTCACGTGATTACCTCTAGACTCATCTACGGTGCTGCAAATGGCATTGTGTCCTTTTTTCCCTTGGCTAATATTCTGTCTTAGCGAGGTCCATTTTCTGCAGTGTGATTCCCTGAGAGCTGAGGATTAGCTGACCTGGGCAGCCTGACCCTGCCGGCAAGCCCTCCCCAGGTGTGCCTGGTTTGAGGTCAATATAAACAGCACTCCAGGCAGCAATAGCCCCTGCAGCTGTGCCTGACTCCATATTCTCTGCCCCGTCAGCAGTCTTGGGGCTGTGCTGGTTGGAGGGTGTGAGGGTCCACGGCTTTGTTGGTGGCCCGGTGTGAGTGGGGCTCTGCTGGACTTTCTGCAGGAGTTGCCAGGCTGCCACCTGTAAAGAAGAGGATGTGTCACCCATAACTTCCACTGGAATTTCTCTCCGGGCTGAGGAAGGAAACAAAGGAGTGGGGGCCGGGACAGGAGGGGTATCTCAGGCAGGGAAATGGAAAGCTTCCAGAAGAGCGCCTGGGGCCAGGACCATCCTGGCTGGCCTGCAGGCAGCAAGTTGGCCTGCGTGCTGTCGCTGGTGTGGCTCCACGGCCCTTCCTCTAGGCTTTCAAGCCCTTGTACATATTCAGGTGTTTTACCTGGGAAGGGTGGGAACAGTTCAGTAGCAGCTGGCCTGGGGCTCAGCTCACGTTTACTCACAGAGGCCTTGGCATGGTCCCCCAGCTTTGCAGTGAGGACGCTCCTTGCATGGGGGGACGGGGCTGTTGGTTGTATGGAAGATTATTCCCCACCACTGACCAATTTCAGAATTGTTTACTGCTGGAACAAGTGCCTTGGTAGTGTTTTCCTCTGTATAACTGTTTGGTTTAGGTTTTTTTTTTCTTTCTTGGTTTAAGTTAGATTTTATTCCTCGTTTATGTATTTATAGATATAAGCATGGGAATAATTCATTCATATAAATACATCTGTGTGAATGGAAGAACTTTCTTCTGTTTTATTTTTAAAAATTTTGAAATTTAATTTTATTTATTTCTTTATACAGCAGGTTACTATTAGTTATATATTTTATGCATATACATGTATACAGGTCCATCCCAATCTCCCAACTCATCCCACCACCACCACCCCATGGCTTCCCCCACTTGGTGTCCATACGTTTGTTCTCTACCTCTGTGTCTCTATTTCTGTCCTGCATACCAGTTCACCTGTACCATTTTTCTAGGTTTCACCTATATGCATTAATATACAATATTTGTTTTTCTCTTTCTGACTTAGTTCACTCTCTATGACAGTCTCTAGATCCATCGACTTCTCTACAAATGACCCAGTTTCATTCCTTTTTATGGCTGAGCAATATTCCATTTTATATATGTACCACATCTTTATCCATTCGTCTTTCTGTGGGCATTTAGGTTGCTTCCATTACCTGGCTATTGTAAATTGTGCTGCAATGAACATTGTGGTGAATGTGTCTTTTTGATTTATGGTTTTCTCTGGGTATATGCCCAAAAGTTGGATTGCAGGCTCCTATGGTAATTCTCTTTTTAGTTATTTAAAGGAACCTCCATACTGCTCTCCATAGTGAGTGTATCAATTTACCTTCCCACCAATAGTGGAAGAGGGTTCCTTTTGTCCACACCATCCCCGGAATTTGTTGTTTGTAGATTTGCTGATGATGCCGATTCTAACAGGTGTGAGGTCATACCTCATTGTCGTTTGGATTTGCATTTCTCTAATAATTAGTGATGTTGAGCAGCTTTTCATGTGCGTCTTGGCCATCTCTGTGACTTCTTTAAAGAAACGTCTATATAGATCTTCTGCCCATTTTTGTACTGGGTTGTTTGTTTTATTAATATTAAGCTGCGTGAGCTGTTTATATATATTGGAGATTAAACCTTTGTCCATTGATTCGTTTGCGAACGTTTTCGCCCATTCTGAGGCTTGCCTTTTTCCATTCCCGTTTTTTAACCAAAAAAGAAAGAAAGCAAAAGAAGCAGAACACTAATGTGCGTGAAATATGCCTCTTGAAACAGTCGTTTTGAAATATGGACGTCTTTTGCATTTTTTGGTCGGTATATGACCCCAGGATTTGTTTTCAGGGCAGGTGTCATTTACAGGCCTGCAACGATTTTGAATATCCACTGACCATTAGCGCTGGGATTAAAGCTGCTGTTGTGTGAAACGGCCACAAGGTGGCAGCAGTTCTCGCTTACCAAATCTGGTTACTAGGGCCACAGAGCCTCAATGGAAGTCCTGTTCTAGATTGGAATTTAGAATGGAATGTGCCAGGAGAAAGCCCCTCAAGTTTGTCTCACTACTTCTTGTTCGTGTTTTTAATTTAATTTTTTATTTTTTATTACAGCAAGTTTGATGACAACGTTTGGCTTCTTGTAGGTGTGCAAGATGTGGTTCTTTTACACATATACATAGGTCTGTTCTTCCTGGGACCCTTTTCCCATGTACGTTATGACAGAATGTTGAGTAGTCTTCTCTTGGTATTCCGTAGGTCTTTGGTGATTATATATTTCACCTGTGTTTGTATATGTCTGTTAACCCCGATATCCTAATGAATCCAATCCTCACACCTTTCCATTGGTGAACCATAAGTTTGTTTAATGAATCTGTGACTGCCCTTCTCCGTGGAAATATCTGCCCTGGTATCAATTTTTAGGTAACACCTATAAGTGATATCCTACGATATGTGTCTTTCACTTTCTGACTTACTACAAGTCACGTGATTACCTCTAGACTCATCTACGGTGCTGCAAATGGCATTGTGTCCTTTTTTCCCTTGGCTAATATTCTGTCTTAGCGAGGTCCATTTTCTGCAGTGTGATTCCCTGAGGGCTGAGGATTAGCTGACCTGGGCAGCCTGACCCTGCCGGCAAGCCCTCCCCAGGTGTGCCTGGGTTGAGGTCAATATAAACTGCACTCCAGGCAGCAATAGCCCCTGCAGCTGTGCCTGACTCCATATTCTCTGCCCCGTCAGCAGTCTCGGGGCTGTGCTGGTGGGAGGGTGTGAGGGTCCACGGCTTTGTTGGTGGCCCGGTGTGAGTGGGGCTCTGCTGGACTTTCTGCAGGAGTTGCCAGGCTGCCACCTGTAAAGAAGAGGATGTGTCACCCATAACTTCCACTGGAATTTCTCTCCGGGCTGAGGAAGGAAAAAAAGGAGTGGGGGCCGGGACAGGAGGGGTATCTCAGGCAGGGAAATGGAAAGCTTCTAGAAGAGCGCCCGGGGCCAGGACCATCCTGGCTGGCCTGCAGGCAGCAAGTTGGCCTGCGTGCTGCCGCTGGTGTGGCTCCACGGACCTTCCTCTAGGCTTTCAAGCCCTTGTACATATTCAGGTGTTTTACCTGGGAAGGGTGGGAACAGTTCAGTAGCAGCTGGCCTGGGGCTCAGCTCACGTTTACTCACAGAGGCCTCGGCATGGTCCCCCAGCTTTGCAGTGAGGACGCTCCTTGCATGGGGGGACGGGGCTGTTGGTTGTATGGAAGATGATTCCCCACCACTGACCAATTTCAGAATTGTTTACTGCTGGAACAAGTGCCTTGGTAGTGTTTTCCTCTGTATAGCTGTTTGGTTTAGGTTTTTTTTCTTTCTTGGTTCAAGTTAGATTTTATTCCTCGTTTATGTATTTATAGATATAAGCATGGGAATAATTCATTCATATAAATACATCTGTGTGAATGGAAGAACTTTCTTCTGTTTTATTTTTAAAAATTTTGAAATTTAATTTTATTTATTTCTTTATACAGCAGGTTACTATTAGTTATATATTTTATGCATATACATGTATACAGGTCCATCCCAATCTCCCAACTCATCCCACCACCACCACCCCATGGCTTCCCCCACTTGGTGTCCATACGTTTGTTCTCTACCTCTGTGTCTCTATTTCTGTCCTGCATACCAGTTCACCTGTACCATTTTTCTAGGTTTCACCTATATGCATTAATATACAATATTTGTTTTTCTCTTTCTGACTTAGTTCACTCTCTATGACAGTCTCTAGATCCATCGACTTCTCTACAAATGACCCAGTTTCATTCCTTTTTATGGCTGAGCAATATTCCATTTTATATATGTACCACATCTTTATCCATTCGTCTTTCTGTGGGCATTTAGCTTGCTTCCATTACCTGGCTATTGTAAATTGTGCTGCAATGAACATTGTGGTGAATGTGTCTTTTTGATTTATGGTTTTCTCTGGGTATATGCCCAAAAGTTGGATTGCAGGCTCCTATGGTAATTCTCTTTTTAGTTATTTAAAGGAACCTCCATACTGCTCTCCATAGTGAGTGTATCAATTTACCTTCCCACCAATAGTGGAAGAGGGTTCCTTTTGTCCACACCATCCCCGGAATTTGTTGTTTGTAGATTTGCTGATGATGCCGATTCTAACAGGTGTGAGGTCATACCTCATTGTCGTTTGGATTTGCATTTCTCTAATAATTAGTGATGTTGAGCAGCTTTTCATGTGCGTCTTGGCCATCTCTGTGACTTCTTTAAAGAAACGTCTATATAGATCTTCTGCCCATTTTTGTACTGGGTTGTTTGTTTTATTAATATTAAGCTGCGTGAGCTGTTTATATATATTGGAGATTAAACCTTTGTCCATTGATTCGTTTGCGAACGTTTTCGCCCATTCTGAGGCTTGCCTTTTTCCATTCCCGTTTTTTAACCAAAAAAGAAAGAAAGCAAAAGAAGCAGAACACTAATGTGCGTGAAATATGCCTCTTGAAACAGTCGTTTTGAAATATGGACGTCTTTTGCATTTTTTGGTCGGTATATGACCCCAGGATTTGTTTTCAGGGCAGGTGTCATTTACAGGCCTGCAACGATTTTGAATATCCACTGACCATTAGCGCTGGGATTAAAGCTGCTGTTGTGTGAAACGGCCACAAGGTGGCAGCAGTTCTCGCTTACCAAATCTGGTTACTAGGGCCACAGAGCCTCAATGGAAGTCCTGTTCTAGATTGGAATTTAGAATGGAATGTGCCAGGAGAAAGCCCCTCAAGTTTGTCTCACTACTTCTTGTTCGTGTTTTTAATTTAATTTTTTATTTTTTATTACAGCAAGTTTGATGACAACGTTTGGCTTCTTGTAGGTGTGCAAGATGTGGTTCTTTTACACATATACATAGGTCTGTTCTTCCTGGGACCCTTTTCCCATGTACGTTATGACAGAATGTTGAGTAGTCTTCTCTTGGTATTCCGTAGGTCTTTGGTGATTATATATTTCACCTGTGTTTGTATATGTCTGTTAACCCCGATATCCTAATGAATCCAATCCTCACACCTTTCCATTGGTGAACCATAAGTTTGTTTAATGAATCTGTGACTGCCCTTCTCCGTGGAAATATCTGCCCTGGTATCAATTTTTAGGTAACACCTATAAGTGATATCCTACGATATGTGTCTTTCACTTTCTGACTTACTACAAGTCACGTGATTACCTCTAGACTCATCTACGGTGCTGCAAATGGCATTGTGTCCTTTTTTCCCTTGGCTAATATTCTGTCTTAGCGAGGTCCATTTTCTGCAGTGTGATTCCCTGAGGGCTGAGGATTAGCTGACCTGGGCAGCCTGACCCTGCCGGCAAGCCCTCCCCAGGTGTGCCTGGGTTGAGGTCAATATAAACTGCACTCCAGGCAGCAATAGCCCCTGCAGCTGTGCCCGACTCCATATTCTCTGCCCCGTCAGCAGTCTCGGGGCTGTGCTGGTGGGAGGGTGTGAGGGTCCACGGCTTTGTTGGTGGCCCGGTGTGAGTGGGGCTCTGCTGGACTTTCTGCAGGAGTTGCCAGGCTGCCACCTGTAAAGAAGAGGATGTGTCACCCATAACTTCCACTGGAATTTCTCTCCGGGCTGAGGAAGGAAACAAAGGAGTGGGGGCCGGGACAGGAGGGGTATCTCAGGCAGGGAAATGGAAAGCTTCCAGAAGAGCGCCCGGGGCCAGGACCATCCTGGCTGGCCTGCAGGCAGCAAGTTGGCCTGCGTGCTGTCGCTGGTGTGGCTCCACGGCCCTTCCTCTAGGCTTTCAAGCCCTTGTACATATTCAGGTGTTTTACCTGGGAAGGGTGGGAACAGTTCAGTAGCAGCTGGCCTGGGGCTCAGCTCACGTTTACTCACAGAGGCCTCGGCATGGTCCCCCAGCTTTGCAGTGAGGACGCTCCTTGCATGGGGGGACGGGGCTGTTGGTTGTATGGAAGATGATTCCCCACCACTGACCAATTTCAGAATTGTTTACTGCTGGAACAAGTGCCTTGGTAGTGTTTTCCTCTGTATAACTGTTTGGTTTAGGTTTTTTTTTCTTTCTTGCTTCAAGTTAGATTTTATTCTTCGTTTATGTATTTATAGATATAAGCATGGGAATAATTCATTCATATAAATACATCTGTGTGAATGGAAGAACTTTCTTCTGTTTTATTTTTAAAAATTTTGAAATTTAATTTTATTTATTTCTTTATACAGCAGGTTACTATTAGTTATATATTTTATGCATATACATGTATACAGGTCCATCCCAATCTCCCAACTCATCCCACCACCACCACCCCATGGCTTCCCCCACTTGGTGTCCATACGTTTGTTCTCTACCTCTGTGTCTCTATTTCTGTTCTGCATACCAGTTCATCTGTACCATTTTTGTAGGTTCCACATATATGCATTAATATACAATATTTGTTTTTCTCTTTCTGACTTACTTCACTCTCTATGACAGTCTCTAGATCCATCGACTTCTCTACAAATGACCCAGTTTCATTCCTTTTTATGGCTGAGCAATATTCCATTTTATATATGTACCACATCTTTATCCATTCGTCTTTCTGTGGGCATTTAGGTTGCTTCCATTACCTGGCTATTGTAAATTGTGCTGCAATGAACATTGTGGTGAATGTGTCTTTTTGATTTATGGTTTTCTCTGGGTATATGCCCAAAAGTGGGATTGCAGGCTCCTATGGTAATTCTCTTTTTAGTTATTTAAAGGAACCTCCATACGGCTCTCCATAGTGAGTGTATCAATTTACCTTCCCACCAATAGTGGAAGAGGGTTCCTTTTGTCCACACCATCCCCGGAATTTGTTGTTTGTAGATTTGCTGATGATGCCGATTCTAACAGGTGTGAGGTCATACCTCATTGTCGTTTGGATTTGCATTTCTCTAATAATTAGTGATGTTGAGCAGCTTTTCATGTGCGTCTTGGCCATCTCTGTGACTTCTTTAAAGAAACATCTATATAGATCTTCTGCCCATTTTAGTACTGGGTTGTTTGTTTTATTAATATTAAGCTGCGTGAGCTGTTTATATATATTGGAGATTAAACCTTTGTCCATTGAGTCGTTTGCGAACGTTTTCGCCCATTCTGAGGCTTGCCTTTTTCCATTCCCGTTTTTTTAACCAAAAAAGAAAGAAAGCAAAAGAAGCAGAACACTAATGTGCGTGAAATATGCCTCTTGAAACAGTCGTTTTGAAATATGGACGTCTTTTGAATTTTTTGGTCGGTATATGACCCCAGGATTTGTTTTCAGGGCAGGTGTCATTTACAGGCCTGCAACGATTTTGAATATCCCCTGACCATTAGCGCTGGGATTAAAGCTGCTGTTGTGTGAAACGGCCACAAGGTGGCAGCAGTTCTCGCTTACCAAATCTGGTTACTAGGGCCACAGAGCCTCAATGGAAGTCCTGTTCTAGATTGGAATTTAGAATGGAATGTGCCAGGAGAAAGCCCCTCAAGTTTGTCTCACTACTTCTTGTTCGTGTTTTTAATTTAATTTTTTATTTTTTATTACAGCAAGTTTGATGACAACGTTTGGCTTCTTGTAGGTGTGCAAGATGTGGTTCTTTTACACATATACATAGGTCTGTTCTTCCTGGGACCCTTTTCCCATGTACGTTATGACAGAATGTTGAGTAGTCTTCTCTTGGTATTCCGTAGGTCTTTGGTGATTATATATTTCACCTGTGTTTGTATATGTCTGTTAACCCCGATATCCTAATGAATCCAATCCTCACACCTTTCCATTGGTGAACCATAAGTTTGTTTAATGAATCTGTGACTGCCCTTCTCCGTGGAAATATCTGCCCTGGTATCAATTTTTAGGTAACACCTATAAGTGATATCCTACGATATGTGTCTTTCACTTTCTGACTTACTACAAGTCACGTGATTACCTCTAGACTCATCTACGGTGCTGCAAATGGCATTGTGTCCTTTTTTCCCTTGGCTAATATTCTGTCTTAGCGAGGTCCATTTTCTGCAGTGTGATTCCCTGAGGGCTGAGGATTAGCTGACCTGGGCAGCCTGACCCTGCCGGCAAGCCCTCCGCAGGTGTGCCTGGGTTGACGTCAATATAAACTGCACTCCAGGCAGCAATAGCCCCTGCAGCTGTGCCTGACTCCATATTCTCTGCCCCGTCAGCAGTCTCGGGGCTGTGCTGGTGGGAGGGTGTGAGGGTCCACGGCTTTGTTGGTGGCCCGGTGTGAGTGGGGCTCTGCTGGACTTTCTGCAGGAGTTGCCAGGCTGCCACCTGTAAAGAAGAGGATGTGTCACCCATAACTTCCACTGGAATTTCTCTCCGGGCTGAGGAAGGAAAAAAAGGAGTGGGGGCCGGGACAGGAGGGGTATCTCAGGCAGGGAAATGGAAAGCTTCTAGAAGAGCGCCCGTGGCCAGGACCATCCTGGCTGGCCTGCAGGCAGCAAGTTGGCCTGCGTGCTGCCGCTGGTGTGGCTCCACGGCCCTTCCTCTAGGCTTTCAAGCCCTTGTACATATTCAGGTGTTTTACCTGGGAAGGGTGGGAACAGTTCAGTAGCAGCTGGCCTGGGGCTCAGCTCACGTTTACTCACAGAGGCCTCGGCATGGTCCCCCAGCTTTGCAGTGAGGACGCTCCTTGCATGGGGGGACGGGGCTGTTGGTTGTATGGAAGATGATTCCCCACCACTGACCAATTTCAGAATTGTTTACTGCTGGAACAAGTGCCTTGGTAGTGTTTTCCTCTGTATAGCTGTTTGGTTTAGGTTTTTTTTCTTTCTTGGTTCAAGTTAGATTTTATTCCTCGTTTATGTATTTATAGATATAAGCATGGGAATAATTCATTCATATAAATACATCTGTGTGAATGGAAGAACTTTCTTCTGTTTTATTTTTAAAAATTTTGAAATTTAATTTTATTTATTTCTTTATACAGCAGGTTACTATTAGTTATATATTTTATGCATATACATGTATACAGGTCCATCCCAATCTCCCAACTCATCCCACCACCACCACCCCATGGCTTCCCCCACTTGGTGTCCATACGTTTGTTCTCTACCTCTGTGTCTCTATTTCTGTCCTGCATACCAGTTCACCTGTACCATTTTTCTAGGTTTCACCTATATGCATTAATATACAATATTTGTTTTTCTCTTTCTGACTTAGTTCACTCTCTATGACAGTCTCTAGATCCATCGACTTCTCTACAAATGACCCAGTTTCATTCCTTTTTATGGCTGAGCAATATTCCATTTTATATATGTACCACATCTTTATCCATTCGTCTTTCTGTGGGCATTTAGGTTGCTTCCATTACCTGGCTATTGTAAATTGTGCTGCAATGAACATTGTGGTGAATGTGTCTTTTTGATTTATGGTTTTCTCTGGGTATATGCCCAAAAGTTGGATTGCAGGCTCCTATGGTAATTCTCTTTTTAGTTATTTAAAGGAACCTCCATACTGCTCTCCATAGTGAGTGTATCAATTTACCTTCCCACCAATAGTGGAAGAGGGTTCCTTTTGTCCACACCATCCCCGGAATTTGTTGTTTGTAGATTTGCTGATGATGCCGATTCTAACAGGTGTGAGGTCATACCTCATTGTCGTTTGGATTTGCATTTCTCTAATAATTAGTGATGTTGAGCAGCTTTTCATGTGCGTCTTGGCCATCTCTGTGACTTCTTTAAAGAAACGTCTATATAGATCTTCTGCCCATTTTTGTACTGGGTTGTTTGTTTTATTAATATTAAGCTGCGTGAGCTGTTTATATATATTGGAGATTAAACCTTTGTCCATTGATTCGTTTGCGAACGTTTTCGCCCATTCTGAGGCTTGCCTTTTTCCATTCCCGTTTTTTAACCAAAAAAGAAAGAAAGCAAAAGAAGCAGAACACTAATGTGCGTGAAATATGCCTCTTGAAACAGTCGTTTTGAAATATGGACGTCTTTTGCATTTTTTGGTCGGTATATGACCCCAGGATTTGTTTTCAGGGCAGGTGTCATTTACAGGCCTGCAACGATTTTGAATATCCACTGACCATTAGCGCTGGGATTAAAGCTGCTGTTGTGTGAAACGGCCACAAGGTGGCAGCAGTTCTCGCTTACCAAATCTGGTTACTAGGGCCACAGAGCCTCAATGGAAGTCCTGTTCTAGATTGGAATTTAGAATGGAATGTGCCAGGAGAAAGACCCTCAAGTTTGTCTCACTACTTCTTGTTCGTGTTTTTAATTTAATTTTTTATTTTTTATTACAGCAAGTTTGATGACAACGTTTGGCTTGTTGTAGGTGTGCAAGATGTGGTTCTTTTACACATATACATAGGTCTGTTCTTCCTGGGACCCTTTTCCCATGTACGTTATGACAGAATGTTGAGTAGTCTTCTCTTGGTATTCCGTAGGTCTTTGGTGATTATATATTTCACCTGTGTTTGTATATGTCTTTTAACCCCGATATCCTAATGAATCCAATCCTCACACCTTTCCATTGGTGAACCATAAGTTTGTTTAATGAATCTGTGACTGCCCTTCTCCGTGGAAATATCTGCCCTGGTATCAATTTTTAGGTAACACCTATAAGTGATATCCTACGATATGTGTCTTTCACTTTCTGACTTACTACAAGTCACATGATTACCTCTAGACTCATCTACGGTGCTGCAAATGGCATTGTGTCCTTTTTTCCCTTGGCTAATATTCTGTCTTAGCGAGGTCCATTTTCTGCAGTGTGATTCCCTGAGGGCTGAGGATTAGCTGACCTGGGCAGCCTGACCCTGCCGGCAAGCCCTCCCCAGGTGTGCCTGGGTTGAGGTCAATATAAACTGCACTCCAGGCAGCAATAGCCCCTGCAGCTGTGCCTGACTCCATATTCTCTGCCCCGTCAGCAGTCTCGGGGCTGTGCTGGTGGGAGGGTGTGAGGGTCCACGGCTTTGTTGGTGGCCCGGTGTGAGTGGGGCTCTGCTGGACTTTCTGCAGGAGTTGCCAGGCTGCCACCTGTAAAGAAGAGGATGTGTCACCCATAACTTCCACTGGAATTTCTCTCCGGGCTGAGGAAGGAAAAAAAGGAGTGGGGGCCGGGACAGGAGGGGTATCTCAGGCAGGGAAATGGAAAGCTTCTAGAAGAGCGCCCGGGGCCAGGACCATCCTGGCTGGCCTGCAGGCAGCAAGTTGGCCTGCGTGCTGCCGCTGGTGTGGCTCCACGGCCCTTCCTCTAGGCTTTCAAGCCCTTGTACATATTCAGGTGTTTTACCTGGGAAGGGTGGGAACAGTTCAGTAGCAGCTGGCCTGGGGCTCAGCTCACGTTTACTCACAGAGGCCTCGGCATGGTCCCCCAGCTTTGCAGTGAGGACGCTCCTTGCATGGGGGGACGGGGCTGTTGTTTGTATGGAAGATGATTCCCCACCACTGACCAATTTCAGAATTGTTTACTGCTGGAACAAGTGCCTTGGTAGTGTTTTCCTCTGTATAGCTGTTTGGTTTAGGTTTTTTTTCTTTCTTGGTTCAAGTTAGATTTTATTCCTCGTTTATGTATTTATAGATATAAGCATGGGAATAATTCATTCATATAAATACATCTGTGTGAATGGAAGAACTTTCTTCTGTTTTATTTTTAAAAATTTTGAAATTTAATTTTATTTATTTCTTTATACAGCAGGTTACTATTAGTTATATATTTTATGCATATACATGTATACAGGTCCATCCCAATCTCCCAACTCATCCCACCACCACCACCCCATGGCTTCCCCCACTTGGTGTCCATACGTTTGTTCTCTACCTCTGTGTCTCTATTTCTGTCCTGCATACCAGTTCACCTGTACCATTTTTCTAGGTTTCACCTATATGCATTAATATACAATATTTGTTTTTCTCTTTCTGACTTAGTTCACTCTCTATGACAGTCTCTAGATCCATCGACTTCTCTACAAATGACCCAGTTTCATTCCTTTTTATGGCTGAGCAATATTCCATTTTATATATGTACCACATCTTTATCCATTCGTCTTTCTGTGGGCATTTAGGTTGCTTCCATTACCTGGCTATTGTAAATTGTGCTGCAATGAACATTGTGGTGAATGTGTCTTTTTGATTTATGGTTTTCTCTGGGTATATGCCCAAAAGTTGGATTGCAGGCTCCTATGGTAATTCTCTTTTTAGTTATTTAAAGGAACCTCCATACTGCTCTCCATAGTGAGTGTATCAATTTACCTTCCCACCAATAGTGGAAGAGGGTTCCTTTTGTCCACACCATCCCCGGAATTTGTTGTTTGTAGATTTGCTGATGATGCCGATTCTAACAGGTGTGAGGTCATACCTCATTGTCGTTTGGATTTGCATTTCTCTAATAATTAGTGATGTTGAGCAGCTTTTCATGTGCGTCTTGGCCATCTCTGTGACTTCTTTAAAGAAACGTCTATATAGATCTTCTGCCCATTTTTGTACTGGGTTGTTTGTTTTATTAATATTAAGCTGCGTGAGCTGTTTATATATATTGGAGATTAAACCTTTGTCCATTGATTCGTTTGCGAACGTTTTCGCCCATTCTGAGGCTTGCCTTTTTCCATTCCCGTTTTTTAACCAAAAAAGAAAGAAAGCAAAAGAAGCAGAACACTAATGTGCGTGAAATATGCCTCTTGAAACAGTCGTTTTGAAATATGGACGTCTTTTGCATTTTTTGGTCGGTATATGACCCCAGGATTTGTTTTCAGGGCAGGTGTCATTTACAGGCCTGCAACGATTTTGAATATCCACTGACCATTAGCGCTGGGATTAAAGCTGCTGTTGTGTGAAACGGCCACAAGGTGGCAGCAGTTCTCGCTTACCAAATCTGGTTACTAGGGCCACAGAGCCTCAATGGAAGTCCTGTTCTAGATTGGAATTTAGAATGGAATGTGCCAGGAGAAAGCCCCTCAAGTTTGTCTCACTACTTCTTGTTCGTGTTTTTAATTTAATTTTTTATTTTTTATTACAGCAAGTTTGATGACAACGTTTGGCTTCTTGTAGGTGTGCAAGATGTGGTTCTTTTACACATATACATAGGTCTGTTCTTCCTGGGACCCTTTTCCCATGTACGTTATGACAGAATGTTGAGTAGTCTTCTCTTGGTATTCCGTAGGTCTTTGGTGATTATATATTTCACCTGTGTTTGTATATGTCTGTTAACCCCGATATCCTAATGAATCCAATCCTCACACCTTTCCATTGGTGAACCATAAGTTTGTTTAATGAATCTGTGACTGCCCTTCTCCGTGGAAATATCTGCCCTGGTATCAATTTTTAGGTAACACCTATAAGTGATATCCTACGATATGTGTCTTTCACTTTCTGACTTACTACAAGTCACGTGATTACCTCTAGACTCATCTACGGTGCTGCAAATGGCATTGTGTCCTTTTTTCCCTTGGCTAATATTCTGTCTTAGCGAGGTCCATTTTCTGCAGTGTGATTCCCTGAGGGCTGAGGATTAGCTGACCTGGGCAGCCTGACCCTGCCGGCAAGCCCTCCCCAGGTGTGCCTGGGTTGAGGTCAATATAAACTGCACTCCAGGCAGCAATAGCCCCTGCAGCTGTGCCTGACTCCATATTCTCTGCCCCGTCAGCAGTCTTGGGGCTGTGCTGGTGGGAGGGTGTGAGGGTCCACGGCTTTGTTGGTGGCCCGGTGTGAGTGGGGCTCTGCTGGACTTTCTGCAGGAGTTGCCAGGCTGCCACCTGTAAAGAAGAGGATGTGTCACCCATAACTTCCACTGGAATTTCTCTCCGGGCTGAGGAAGGAAAAAAAGGAGTGGGGGCCGGGACAGGAGGGGTATCTCAGGCAGGGAAATGGAAAGCTTCCAGAAGAGCGCCCGGGGCCAGGACCATCCTGGCTGGCCTGCAGGCAGCAAGTTGGCCTGCGTGCTGCCGCTGGTGTGGCTCCACGGCCCTTCCTCTAGGCTTTCAAGCCCTTGTACATATTCAGGTGTTTTACCTGGGAAGGGTGGGAACAGTTCAGTAGCAACTGGCCTGCGGCTCAGCTCACGTTTACTCACAGAGGCCTCGGCATGGTCCCCCAGCTTTGCAGTGAGGACGCTCCTTGCATGGGGGAACGGGGCAGTTGGTTGTATGGAAGATGATTCCCCACCACTGACCAATTTCAGAATTGTTTACTGCTGGAACAAGTGCCTTGGTAGTGTTTTCCTCTGTATAACTGTTTGGTTTAGGTTTTTTTTTCTTTCTTGGTTCAAGTTAGATTTTATTCCTCGTTTATGTATTTATAGATATAAGCATGGGAATAATTCATTCATATAAATACATCTGTGTGAATGGAAGAACTTTCTTCTCTTTTATTTTTAAAAATGTTGAAATTTAATTTTATTTATTTCTTTATACAGCAGGTTACTATTAGTTATATATTTTATGCATATACATGTATACAGGTCCATCCCAATCTCCCAACTCATCCCACCACCACCACCCCATGGCTTCCCCCACTTGGTGTCCATAAGTTTGTTCTCTACCTCTGTGTCTCTATTTCTGTCCTGCATACCAGTTCATCTGTACCATTTTTCTAGGTTCCACCTATATGCATTAATATAGAATATTTGTTTTTCTCTTTCTGACTTACTTCACTCTCTATGACAGTCTCTAGATCCATCGACTTCTCTACAAATGACCCAGTTTCATTCCTTTTTATGGCTGAGCAATATTCCATTTTATATATGTACCACATCTTTATCCATTCGTCTTTCTGTGGGCATTTAGGTTGCTTCCATTACCTGGCTATTTTAAATTGTGCTGCAATGAACATTGTGGTGAATGTGTCTTTTTGATTTATGGTTTTCTCTGGGTATATGCCCAAAAGTGGGATTTCAGGCTCCTATGGTAATTCTCTTTTTAGTTATTTAAAGGAACCTCCATACGGCTCTCCATAGTGAGTGTATCAATTTACCTTCCCACCAATAGTGGAAGAGGGTTCCTTTTGTCCACACCATCCCCGGAATTTGTTGTTTGTAGATTTGCTGATGATGCCGATTCTAACAGGTGTGAGGTCATACCTCATTGTCGTTTGGATTTGCATTTCTCTAATAATTAGTGATGTTGAGCAGCTTTTCTTGTGCGTCTTGGCCATCTCTGTGACTTCTTTAAAGAAACATCTATATAGATCTTCTGCCCATTTTTGTACTGGGTTGTTTGTTTTATTAATATTAAGCTGCGTGAGCTGTTTATATATATTGGAGATTAAACCTTTGTCCATTGAGTCGTTTGCGAACGTTTTCGCCCATTCTGAGGCTTGCCTTTTTCCATTCCCGTTTTTTTAACCAAAAAAGAAAGAAAGCAAAAGAAGCAGAACACTAATGTGCGTGAAATATGCCTCTTGAAACAGTCGTTTTGAAATATGGACGTCTTTTGAATTTTTTGGTCGGTATATGAACCCAGGATTTGTTTTCAGGGCAGGTGTCATTTACAGGCCTGCAACGATTTTGAATATCCACTGACTATTAGCGCTGGGATTAAAGCTGCTGTTGTGTGAAACGGCCACAAGGTGGCAGCAGTTCTCGCTTACCAAATCTGGTTACTAGGGCCACAGAGCCTCAATGGAAGTCCTGTTCTAGATTGGAATTTAGAATGGAATGTGCCAGGAGAAAGCCCCTCAAGTTTGTCTCACTACTTCTTGTTCGTGTTTTTAATTTAATTTTTTTATTTTTTATTACAGCAAGTTTGATGACAACGTTTGGCTTGTTGTAGGTGTGCAAGATGTGGTTCTTTTACACATATACGTAGGTCTGTTCTTCCTGGGACCCTTTTCCCATGTACGTTATGACAGAATGTTGAGTAGTCTTCTCTTGGTATTCCGTAGGTCTTTGGTGATTATATATTTCACCTGTGTTTCTATATGTCTGTTAACCCCGATATCCTAATGAATCCAATCCTCACACCTTTCCATTGGTGAACCATAAGTTTGTTTAATGAATCTGTGACTGCCCTTCTCCGTGGAAATATCTGCCCTGGTATCAATTTTTAGGTAACACCTATAAGTGATATCCTACGATATGTGTCTTTCACTTTCTGACTAACTACAAGTCACGTGATTACCTCTAGACTCATCTATGGTGCTGCAAATGGCATTGTGTCCTTTTTTTCCCTTGGCTAATATTCTGTCTTAGCGAGGTCCATTTTCTGCAGTGTGATTCCCTGAGGGCTGAGGATTAGCTGACCTGGGCAGCCTGACCCTGCCGGCAAGCCCTCCCCAGGTGTGCCTGGGTTGAGGTCAATATAAACTGCACTCCAGGCAGCAATAGCCCCTGCAGCTGTGCCTGACTCCATATTCTCTGCCCCGTCAGCAGTCTCGGGGCTGTGCTGGTGGGAGGGTGTGAGGGTCCACGGCTTTGTTGGTGGCCCGGTGTGAGTGGGGCTCTGCTGGACTTTCTGCAGGAGTTGCCAGGCTGCCACCTGTAAAGAAGAGGATGTGTCACCCATAACTTCCACTGGAATTTCTCTCCGGGCTGAGGAAGGAAAAAAAGGAGTGGGTGTCGGGACAGGAGGGGTATCTCAGGCAGGGAAATGGAAAGCTTCCAGAAGAGCGCCCGGGGCCAGGACCATCCTGGCTGGCCTGCAGGCAGCAAGTTGGCCTGCGTGCTGTCACTGGTGTGGCTCCACGGCCCTTCCTCTAGGCTTTCAAGCCCTTGTACATATTCAGGTGTTTTACCTGGGAAGGGTGGGAACAGTTCAGTAGCAGCTGGCCTGGGGCTCAGCTCACGTTTACTCACAGAGGCCTCGGCATGGTCCCCCAGCTTTGCAGTGAGGACGCTCCTTGCATGGGGGGACGGGGCTGTTGGTTGTATGGAAGATGATTCCCCACCACTGACCAATTTCAGAATTGTTTACTGCTGGAACAAGTGCCTTGGTAGTGTTTTCCTCTGTATAACTGTTTGGTTTAGGTTTTTTTTTTCTTTCTTGGTTCAAGTTAGATTTTATTCCTCGTTTATGTATTTATAGATATAAGCATGGGAATAATTCATTCATATAAATACATCTGTGTGAATGGAAGAACTTTCTTCTGTTTTATTTTTAAAAATTTTGAAATTTAATTTTATTTATTTCTTTATACAGCAGGTTACTATTAGTTATATATTTTATGCATATACATGTATACAGGTCCATCCCAATCTCCCAACTCATCCCACCACCACCACCCCATGGCTTCCCCCACTTGGTGTCCATACGTTTGTTCTCTACCTCTGTGTCTCTATTTCTGTCCTACATACCAGTTCATCTGTACCATTTTTCTAGGTTCCACCTATATGCATTAATATACAATATTTGTTTTTCTCTTTCTGACTTACTTCACTCTCTATGACAGTCTCTAGATCCATCGACTTCTCTACAAATGACCCAGTTTCATTCCTTTTTATGGCTGAGCAATATTCCATTTTATATATGTACCACATCTTTATCCATTCGTCTTTCTGTGGGCATTTAGGTTGCTTCCATTACCTGGCTATTGTAAATTGTGCTGCAATGAACATTGTGGTGAATGTGTCTTTTTGATTTATGGTTTTCTCTGGGTATATGCCCAAAAGTTGGATTGCAGGCTCCTATGGTAATTCTCTTTTTAGTTATTTAAAGGAACCTCCATACTGCTCTCCATAGTGAGTGTATCAATTTACCTTCCCACCAATAGTGGAAGAGGGTTCCTTTTGTCCACACCATCCCCGGAATTTGTTGTTTGTAGATTTGCTGATGATGCCGATTCTAAGAGGTGTGAGGTCATACCTCATTGTCGTTTGGATTTGCATTTCTCTAATAATTAGTGATGTTGAGCAGCTTTTCATGTGCGTCTTGGCCATCTCTGTGACTTCTTTAAAGAAACGTCTATATAGATCTTCTGCCCATTTTTGTACTGGGTTGTTTGTTTTATTAATATTAAGCTGCGTGAGCTGTTTATATATATTGGAGATTAAACCTTTGTCCATTGATTCGTTTGTGAACGTTTTCGCCCATTCTGAGGCTTGCCTTTTTCCATTCCCGTTTTTTTAACCAAAAAAGAAAGAAAGCAAAAGAAGCAGAATACTAATGTGCGTGAAATATGCCTCTTGAAACAGTCGTTTTGAAATATGGACGTCTTTTGCATTTTTTGGTCGGTATATGACCCCAGGATTTGTTTTCAGGGCAGGTGTCATTTACAGGCCTGCAACGATTTTGAATATCCACTGACCATTAGCGCTGGGATTAAAGCTGCTGTTGTGTGAAACGGCCACAAGGTGGCAGCAGTTCTCGCTTACCAAATCTGGTTACTAGGGCCACAGAGCCTCAATGGAAGTCCTGTTCTAGATTGGAATTTAGAATGGAATGTGCCAGGAGAAAGCCCCTCAAGTTTGTCTCACTACTTCTTGTTCGTGTTTTTAATTTAATTTTTTATTTTTTATTACAGCAAGTTTGATGACAACGTTTGGCTTGTTGTAGGTGTGCAAGATGTGGTTCTTTTACACATATACATAGGTCTGTTCTTCCTGGGACCCTTTTCCCATGTACGTTATGACAGAATGTTGAGTAGTCTTCTCTTGGTATTCCGTAGGTCTTTGGTGATTATATATTTCACCTGTGTTTGTATATGTCTGTTAACCCCGATATCCTAATGAATCCAATCCTCACACCTTTCCATTGGTGAACCATAAGTTTGTTTAATGAATCTGTGACTGCCCTTCTCCGTGGAAATATCTGCCCTGGTATCAATTTTTAGGTAACACCTATAAGTGATATCCTACGATATGTGTCTTTCACTTTCTGATTTACTACAAGTCACGTGATTACCTCTAGACTCATCTATGGTGCTGCAAATGGCATTGTGTCCTTTTTTCCCTTGGCTAATATTCTGTCTTAGCGAGGTCCATTTTCTGCAGTGTGATTCCCTGAGGGCTGAGGATTAGCTGACCTGGGCAGCCTGACCCTGCCGGCAAGCCCTCCCCAGGTGTGCCTGGTTTGAGGTCAATATAAACAGCACTCCAGGCAGCAATAGCCCCTGCAGCTGTGCCTGACTCCATATTCTCTGCCCCGTCAGCAGTCTCGGGGCTGTGCTGGTGGGAGGGTGTGAGGGTCCACGGCTTTGTTGGTGGCCCGGTGTGAGTGGGGCTCTGCTGGACTTTCTGCAGGAGTTGCCAGGCTGCCACCTGTAAAGAAGAGGATGTGTCACCCATAACTTCCACTGGAATTTCTCTCCGGGCTGAGGAAGGAAACAAAGGAGTGGGGGCCGGGACAGGAGGGGTATCTCAGGCAGGGAAATGGAAAGCTTCCAGAAGAGCGCCCGTGGCCAGGACCATCCTGGCTGGCCTGCAGGCAGCAAGTTGACCTGCGTGCTGTCGCTGGTGTGGCTCCACGGCCCTTCCTCTAGGCTTTCAAGCCCTTGTACATATTCAGGTGTTTTACCTGGGAAGGGTGGGAAGAGTTCAGTAGCAGCTGGCCTGCGGCTCAGCTCACGTTTACTCACAGAGGCCTCGGCATGGTCCCCCAGCTTTGCAGTGAGGACGCTCCTTGCATGGGGGAACGGGGCAGTTGGTTGTATGGAAGATGATTCCCCACCACTGACCAATTTCAGAATTGTTTACTGCTGGAACAAGTGCCTTGGTAGTGTTTTCCTCTGTATAACTGTTTGGTTTAGGTTTTTTTTTCTTTCTTGGTTCAAGTTAGATTTTATTCCTCGTTTATGTATTTATAGATATAAGCATGGGAATAATTCATTCATATAAATACATCTGTGTGAATGGAAGAACTTTCTTCTGTTTTATTTTTAAAAATTTTGAAATTTAATTTTATTTATTTCTTTATACAGCAGGTTACTATTAGTTATATATTTTATGCATATACATGAATACAGGTCCATCCCAATCTCCCAACTCATCCCACCACCACCACCCCATGGCTTCCCCCACTTGGTGTCCATACGTTTGTTCTCTACCTCTGTGTCTCTATTTCTGTCCTGCATACCAGTTCACCTGTACCATTTTTCTAGGTTCCACCTATATGCATTAATATACAATATTTGTTTTTCTCTTTCTGACTTAGTTCACTCTGTATGACAGTCTCTAGATCCATCGACTTCTCTACAAATGACCCAGTTTCATTCCTTTTTATGGCTGTGCAATATTCCATTTTATATATGTACCACATCTTTATCCATTCGTCTTTCTGTGGGCATTTAGGTTGCTTCCATTACCTGGCTATTGTAAATTGTGCTGCAATGAACATTGTGGTGAATGTGTCTTTTTGATTTATGGTTTTCTCTGGGTATATGCCCAAAAGTGGGATTGCAGGCTCCTATGGTAATTCTCTTTTTAGTTATTTAAAGGAACCTCCATACTGCTCTCCATAGTGAGTGTATCAATTTACCTTCCCACCAATAGTGGAAGAGGGTTCCTTTTGTCCACACCATCCCCGGAATTTGTTGTTTGTAGATTTGCTGATGATGCCGATTCTAACAGGTGTGAGGTCATACCTCATTGTCGTTTGGATTTGCATTTCTCTAATAATTAGTGATGTTGAGCAGCTTTTCATGTGCGTCTTGGCCATCTCTGTGACTTCTTTAAAGAAACATCTATATAGATCTTCTGCCCATTTTTGTACTGGGTTGTTTGTTTTATTAATATTAAGCTGCGTGAGCTGTTTATATATATTGGAGATTAAACCTTTGTCCATTGAGTCGTTTGCGAACGTTTTCGCCCATTCTGAGGCTTGCCTTTTTCCATTCCCGTTTTTTTAACCAAAAAAGAACGAAAGCAAAAGAAGCAGAACACTAATGTGCGTGAAATATGCCTCTTGAAACAGTCGTTTTGAAATATGGACGTCTTTTGAATTTTTTGGTCGGTATATGAACCCAGGATTTGTTTTCAGGGCAGGTGTCATTTACAGGCCTGCAACGATTTTGAATATCCACTGACTATTAGCGCTGGGATTAAAGCTGCTGTTGTGTGAAACGGCCACAAGGTGGCAGCAGTTCTCGCTTACCAAATCTGGTTACTAGGGCCACAGAGCCTCAATGGAAGTCCTGTTCTAGATTGGAATTTAGAATGGAATGTGCCAGGAGAAAGCCCCTCAAGTTTGTCTCACTACTTCTTGTTCGTGTTTTTAATTTAATTTTTTATTTTTTATTACAGCAAGTTTGATGACAACGTTTGGCTTGTTGTAGGTGTGCAAGATGTGGTTCTTTTACACATATACATAGGTCTGTTCTTCCTGGGACCCTTTTCCCATGTACGTTATGACAGAATGTTGAGTAGTCTTCTCTTGGTATTCCGTAGGTCTTTGGTGATTATATATTTCACCTGTGTTTGTATATGTCTGTTAACCCCGATATCCTAATGAATCCAATCCTCACACCTTTCCATTGGTGAACCATAAGTTTGTTTAATGAATCTGTGACTGCCCTTCTCCGTGGAAATATCTGCCCTGGTATCAATTTTTAGGTAACACCTATAAGTGATATCCTACGATATGTGTCTTTCACTTTCTGACTTACTACAAGTCACATGATTACCTCTAGACTCATCTACGGTGCTGCAAATGGCATTGTGTCCTTTTTTCCCTTGGCTAATATTCTGTCTTAGCGAGGTCCATTTTCTGCAGTGTGATTCCCTGAGGGCTGAGGATTAGCTGACCTGGGCAGCCTGACCCTGCCGGCAAGCCCTCCCCAGGTGTGCCTGGGTTGAGGTCAATATAAACTGCACTCCAGGCAGCAATAGCCCCTGCAGCTGTGCCTGACTCCATATTCTCTGCCCCGTCAGCAGTCTCGGGGCTGTGCTGGTGGGAGTGTGTGAGGGACAACGGCTTTGTTGGTGGCCCGGTGTGAGTGGGGCTCTGCTGGACTTTCTGCAGGAGTTGCCAGGCTGCCACCTGTAAAGAAGAGGATGTGTCACCCATAACTTCCACTGGAATTTCTCTCCGGGCTGAGGAAGGAAAAAAAGGACTGGGTGTCGGGACAGGAGGGGTATCTCAGGCAGGGAAATGGAAAGCTTCCAGAAGAGCGCCCGGGGCCAGGACCATCCTGGCTGGCCTGCAGGCAGCAAGTTGGCCTGCGTGCTGTCGCTGGTGTGGCTCCACGGCCCTTCCTCTAGGCTTTCAAGCCCTTGTACATATTCAGGTGTTTTACCTGGGAAGGGTGGGAACAGTTCAGTAGCAGCTGGCCTGGGGCTCAGCTCACGTTTACTCACAGAGGCCTCGGCATGGTCCCCCAGCTTTGCAGTGAGGACGCTCCTTGCATGGGGGGACGGGGCTGTTGGTTGTATGGAAGATGATTCCCCACCACTGACCAATTTCAGAATTGTTTACTGCTGGAACAAGTGCCTTGGTAGTGTTTTCCTCTGTATAACTGTTTGGTTTAAGTTTTTTTTTTTTCTTTCTTGGTTCAAGTTAGATTTTATTCCTCGTTTATGTATTTATAGATATAAGCATGGGAATAATTCATTCATATAAATACATCTGTGAATGGAAGAACTTTCTTCTGTTTTATTTTTAAAAATTTTGAAATTTAATTTTATTTATTTCTTTATACAGCAGGTTACTATTAGTTATATATTTTATGCATATACATGTATACAGGTCCATCCCAATCTCCCAACTCATCCCACCACCACCACCCCATGGCTTCCCCCACTTGGTGTCCATACGTTTGTTCTCTACCTCTGTGTCTCTATTTCTGTCCTGCATACCAGTTCATCTGTACCATTTTTCTAGGTTCCACCTATATGCATTAATATACAATATTTGTTTTTCTCTTTCTGACTTAGTTCACTCTGTATGACAGTCTCTAGATCCATCGACTTCTCTACAAATGACCCAGTTTCATTCCTTTTTATGGCTGAGCAATATTCCATTTTATATATGTACCACATCTTTATCCATTCGTCTTTCTGTGGGCATTTAGGTTGCTTCCATTACCTGGCTATTGTAAATTGTGCTGCAATGAACATTGTGGTGAATGTGTCTTTTTGATTTATGGTTTTCTCTGGGTATATGCCCAAAAGTTGGATTGCAGGCTCCTATGGTAATTCTCTTTTTAGTTATTTAAAGGAACCTCCATACTGCTCTCCATAGTGAGTGTATCAATTTACCTTCCCACCAATAGTGGAAGAGGGTTCCTTTTGTCCACACCATCCCCGGAATTTGTTGTTTGTAGATTTGCTGATGATGCCGATTCTAACAGGTGTGAGGTCATACCTCATTGTCGTTTGGATTTGCATTTCTCTAATAATTAGTGATGTTGAGCAGCTTTTCATGTGCGTCTTGGCCATCTCTGTGACTTCTTTAAAGAAACGTCTATATAGATCTTCTGCCCATTTTTGTACTGGGTTGTTTGTTTTATTAATATTAAGCTGCGTGAGCTGTTTATATATATTGGAGATTAAACCTTTGTCCATTGATTCGTTTGCGAACGTTTTCGCCCATTCTGAGGCTTGCCTTTTTCCATTCCCGTTTTTTTAACCAAAAAAGAACGAAAGCAAAAGAAGCAGAACACTAATGTGCGTGAAATATGCCTCTTGAAACAGTCGTTTTGGAATATGGACGTCTTTTGAATTTTTTGGTCGGTATATGACCCCAGGATTTGTTTTCAGGGCAGGTGTCATTTACAGGCCTGCAACGATTTTGAATATCCACTGACCATTAGCGCTGGGATTAAAGCTGCTGTTGTGTGAAACGGCCACAAGGTGGCAGCAGTTCTCGCTTACCAAATCTGGTTACTAGGGCCACAGAGCCTCAATGGAAGTCCTGTTCTAGATTGGAATTTAGAATGGAATGTGCCAGGAGAAAGCCCCTCAAGTTTGTCTCACTACTTCTTGTTCGTGTTTTTAATTTAATTTTTTATTTTTTATTACAGCAAGTTTGATGACAACGTTTGGCTTGTTGTAGGTGTGCAAGATGTGGTTCTTTTACACATATACATAGGTCTGTTCTTCCTAGGACCCTTTTCCCATGTACGTTATGACAGAATGTTGAGTAGTCTTCTCTTGGTATTCCGTAGGTCTTTGGTGATTATATATTTCACCTGTGTTTGTATATGTCTGTTAACCCCGATATCCTAATGAATCCAATCCTCACACCTTTCCATTGGTGAACCATAAGTTTGTTTAATGAATCTGTGACTGCCCTTCTCCGTGGAAATATCTGCCCTGGTATCAATTTTTAGGTAACACCTATAAGTGATATCCTACGATATGTGTCTTTCACTTTCTGACTTACTACAAGTCACGTGATTACCTCTAGACTCATCTACGGTGCTGCAAATGGCATTGTGTCCTTTTTTCCCTTGGCTAATATTCTGTCTTAGCGAGGTCCATTTTCCGCAGTGTGATTCCCTGAGGGCTGAGGATTAGCTGACCTGGGCAGCCTGACCCTGCCGGCAAGCCCTCCCCAGGTGTGCCTGGGTTGAGGTCAATATAAACTGCACTCCAGGCAGCAATAGCCCCTGCAGCTGTGCCTGACTCCATATTCTCTGCCCCGTCAGCAGTCTCGGGGCTGTGCTGGTGGGAGGGTGTGAGGGTCCACGGCTTTGTTGGTGGCCCGGTGTGAGTGGGGCTCTGCTGGACTTTCTGCAGGAGTTGCCAGGCTGCCACCTGTAAAGATGAGGATGTGTCACCCATAACTTCCACTGGAATTTCTCTCCGGGCTGAGGAAGGAAAAAAAGGAGTGGGGGCCGGGACAGGAGGGGTATCTCAGGCAGGGAAATGGAAAGCTTCCAGAAGAGCGCCCGGGGCCAGGACCATCCTGGCTGGCCTGCAGGCAGCAAGTTGGCCTGCGTGCTGTCGCTGGTGTGGCTCCACGGCCCTTCCTCTAGGCTTTCAATCCCTTGTACATATTCAGGTGTTTTACCTGGGAAGGGTGGGAACAGTTCACTAGCAGCTGGCCTGGGGCTCAGCTCACGTTTACTCACAGAGGCCTCGGCATGGTCCCCCAGCTTTGCAGTGAGGACGCTCCTTGCATGGGGGGAGGAGGCTGTTGGCTGTATGGAAGATGATTCCCCACCACTGACCAATTTCAGAATTGTTTACTGCTGGAACAAGTGCCTTGGTAGTGTTTTCCTCTGTATAACTGTTTGGTTTAGGTTTTTTTTTCTTTCTTGGTTCAAGTTAGATTTTATTCCTCGTTTATGTATTTATAGATATAAGCATGGGAATAATTCATTCATATAAATACATCTGTGTGAATGGAAGAACTTTCTTCTGTTTTATTTTTAAAAATTTTGAAATTTAATTTTATTTATTTCTTTATACAGCAGGTTACTATTAGTTATATATTTTATGCATATACATGTATACAGGTCCATCCGAATCTCACAACTCATCCCACCACCACCACCCCATGGCTTCCCCCACTTGGTGTCCATACGTTTGTTCTCTACCTCTGTGTCTCTATTTCTGTCCTGCATACCAGTTCATCTGTACCATTTTTCTAGGTTCCACATATATGCATTAATATACAATATTTGTTTTTCTCTTTCTGACTTAGTTCACTCTGTATGACAGTCTCTAGATCCATCGACTTCTCTACAAATGACCCAGTTTCATTCCTTTTTATGGCTGAGCAATATTCCATTTTATATATGTACCACATCTTTATCCATTCGTCTTTCTGTGGGCATTTAGGTTGCTTCCATTACCTGGCTATTGTAAATTGTGCTGCAATGAACATTGTGGTGAATGTGTCTTTTTGATTTATGGTTTTCTCTGGGTATATGCCCAAAAGTGGGATTGCAGGCTCCTATGGTAATTCTCTTTTTAGTTATTTAAAGGAACATCCATACTGCTCTCCATAGTGAGTGTATCAATTTACCTTCCCACCAATAGTGGAAGAGGGTTCCTTTTGTCCACACCATCCCCGGAATTTGTTGTTTGTAGATTTGCTGATGATGCCGATTCTAACAGGTGTGAGGTCATACCTCATTGTCGTTTGGATTTGCA
The DNA here is from genome assembly GCF_025265405.1 of Mesoplodon densirostris. Taxonomy (NCBI): domain Eukaryota; kingdom Metazoa; phylum Chordata; class Mammalia; order Artiodactyla; family Ziphiidae; genus Mesoplodon; species Mesoplodon densirostris. Next base: position 4,540,173 of record NC_082669.1, read on the forward strand.
TTTCTCTAATAATTAGTGATGTTGAGCAGCTTTTCATGTGCGTCTTGCCCATCTCTGTGACTTCTTTAAAGAAACGTCTATATAGATCTTCTGCCCATTTTTGTACTGGGTTGTTTGTTTTATTAATATTAAGCTGCGTGAGCTGTTTATATATATTGGAGATTAAACCTTTGTCCATTGATTCGTTTGCGAACGTTTTCGCCCATTCTGAGGCTTGCCTTTTTCCATTCCCGTTTTTTTAACCAAAAAAGAAAGAAAGCAAAAGAAGCAGAACACTAATGTGCGTGAAATATGCCTCTTGAAACAGTCGTTTTGAAATATGGACGTCTTTTGCATTTTTTGGTCGGTATATGACCCCAGGATTTGTTTTCAGGGCAGGTGTCATTTACAGGCCTGCAACGATTTTGAATATCCACTGACCATTAGCGCTGGGATTAAAGCTGCTGTTGTGTGAAACGGCCACAAGGTGGCAGCAGTTCTCGCTTACCAAATCTGGTTACTAGGGCCACAGAGCCTCAATGGAAGTCCTGTTCTAGATTGGAATTTAGAATGGAATGTGCCAGGAGAAAGCCCCTCAAGTTTGTCTCACTACTTCTTGTTCGTGTTTTTAATTTAATTTTTTATTTTTTATTACAGCAAGTTTGATGACAACGTTTGGCTTGTTGTAGGTGTGCAAGATGTGGTTCTTTTACACATATACATAGGTCTGTTCTTCCTGGGACCCTTTTCCCATGTACGTTATGACAGAATGTTGAGTAGTCTTCTCTTGGTATTCCGTAGGTCTTTGGTGATTATATATTTCACCTGTGTTTGTATATGTCTGTTAACCCCGATATCCTAATGAATCCAATCCTCACACCTTTCCATTGGTGAACCATAAGTTTGTTTAATGAATCTGTGACTGCCCTTCTCCGTGGAAATATCTGCCCTGGTATCAATTTTTAGGTAACACCTATAAGTGATATCCTACGATATGTGTCTTTCACTTTCTGACTTACTACAAGTCACGTGATTACCTCTAGACTCATCTACGGTGCTGCAAATGGCATTGTGTCCTTTTTTCCCTTGGCTAATATTCTGTCTTAGCGAGGTCCATTTTCCGCAGTGTGATTCCCTGAGGCCTGAGGATTAGCTGACCTGGGCAGCCTGACCCTGCCGGCAAGCCCTCCCCAGGTGTGCCTGGGTTGAGGTCAATATAAACTGCACTCCAGGCAGCAATAGCCCCTGCAGCTGTGCCTGACTCCATATTCTCTGCCCCGTCAGCAGTCTCGGGGCTGTGCTGGTGGGAGGGTGTGAGGGTCCACGGCTTTGTTGGTGGCCCGGTGTGAGTGGGGCTCTGCTGGACTTTCTGCAGGAGTTGCCAGGCTGCCACCTGTAAAGAAGAGGATGTGTCACCCATAACTTCCACTGGAATTTCTCTCCGGGCTGAGGAAGGAAAAAAAGGAGTGGGGGCCGGGACAGGAGGGGTATCTCAGGCAGGGAAATGGAAAGCTTCCAGAAGAGCGCCCGGGGCCAGGACCATGCTGGCTGGCCTGCAGGCAGCAAGTTGGCCTGCGTGCTGTCACTGGTGTGGCTCCACGGCCCTTCTTCTAGGCTTTCAAGCCCTTGTACATATTCAGGTGTTTTACCTGGGAAGGGTGGGAACAGTTCAGTAGCAGATGGCCTGGGGCTCAGCTCACGTTTACTCACAGAGGCTTCGGCATGGTCCCCCAGCTTTGCAGTGAGGACGCTCCTTGCATGGGGGCACGGGGCTGTTGGTTGTATGGAAGATGATTCCCCACCACTGACCAATTTCAGAATTGTTTACTGCTGGAACAAGTGCCTTGGTAGTGTTTCCCTCTGTATAACTGTTTGGTTTAGGTTTTTTTTTTCTTTCTTGGTTCAAGTTAGATTTTATTCCTCGTTTATGTATTTATAGATATAAGCATGGGAATAATTCACTCATATAAATACATCTGTGTGAATGGAAGAACTTTCTTCTGTTTTATTTTTAAAAATTTTGAAATTTAATTTTATTTATTTCTTTATACAGCAGGTTACTATTAGTTATATATTTTATGCATATACATGTATACAGGTCCATCCCAATCTCCCAACTCATCCCACCACCACCACCCCATGGCTTCCCCCACTTGGTGTCCATACGTTTGTTCTCTACCTCTGTGTCTCTATTTCTGTCCTGCATACCAGTTCATCTGTACCATTTTTCTAGGTTCCACATATATGCATTAATATACAATATTTGTTTTTCTCTTTCTGACTTACTTCACTCTGTATGACAGTCTCTAGATCCATCGACTTCTCTACAAATGACCCAGTTTCATTCCTTTTTATGGCTGAGCAATATTCCATTTTATATATGTACCACATCTTTATCCATTCGTCTTTCTGTGGGCATTTAGGTTGCTTCCATTACCTGGCTATTGTAAATTGTGCTGCAATGAACATTGTGGTGAATGTGTCTTTTTGATTTATGGTTTTCTCTGGGTATATGCCCAAAAGTGGGATTGCAGGCTCCTATGGTAATTCTCTTTTTAGTTATTTAAAGGAACATCCATACTGCTCTCCATAGTGAGTGTATCAATTTACCTTCCCACCAATAGTGGAAGAGGGTTCCTTTTGTCCACACCATCCCCGGAATTTGTTGTTTGTAGATTTGCTGATGATGCCGATTCTAACAGGTGTGAGGTCATACCTCATTGTCGTTTGGATTTGCATTTCTCTAATAATTAGTGATGTTGAGCAGCTTTTCATGTGCGTCTTGGCCATCTCTGTGACTTCTTTAAAGAAACGTCTATATAGATCTTCTGCCCATTTTTGTACTGGGTTGTTTGTTTTATTAATATTAAGCTGCGTGAGCTGTTTATATATATTGGAGATTAAACCTTTGTCCATTGATTCGTTTGCGAACGTTTTCGCCCATTCTGAGGCTTGCCTTTTTCCATTCCCGTTTCTTTAACCAAAAAAGAAAGAAAGCAAAAGAAGCAGAACACTAATGTGCGTGAAATATGCCTCTTGAAACAGTCGTTTTGGAATATGGACGTCTTTTGAATTTTTTGGTCGGTATATGACCCCAGGATTTGTTTTCAGGGCAGGTGTCATTTACAGGCCTGCAACGATTTTGAATATCCACTGACCATTAGCGCTGGGATTAAAGCTGCTGTTGTGTGAAACGGCCACAAGGTGGCAGCAGTTCTCGCTTACCAAATCTGGTTACTAGGGCCACAGAGCCTCAATGGAAGTCCTGTTCTAGATTGGAATTTAGAATGGAATGTGCCAGGAGAAAGCCCCTCAAGTTTGTCTCACTACTTCTTGTTCGTGTTTTTAATTTAATTTTTTATTTTTTATTACAGCAAGTTTGATGACAACGTTTGGCTTGTTGTAGGTGTGCAAGATGTGGTTCTTTTACACATATACATAGGTCTGTTCTTCCTGGGACCCTTTTCCCATGTACGTTATGACAGAATGTTGAGTAGTCTTCTCTTGGTATTCCGTAGGTCTTTGGTGATTATATATTTCACCTGTGTTTGTATATGTCTGTTAACCCCGATATCCTAATGAATCCAATCCTCACACCTTTCCATTGGTGAACCATAAGTTTGTTTAATGAATCTGTGACTGCCCTTCTCCGTGGAAATATCTGCCCTGGTATCAATTTTTAGGTAACACCTATAAGTGATATCCTACGATATGTGTCTTTCACTTTCTGACTTACTACAAGTCACATGATTACCTGTAGACTCATCTACGGTGCTGCAAATGGCATTGTGTCCTTTTTTCCCTTGGCTAATATTCTGTCTTAGCGAGGTCCATTTTCCGCAGTGTGATTCCCTGAGGGCTGAGGATTAGCTGACCTGGGCAGCCTGACCCTGCCGGCAAGCCCTCCCCAGGTGTGCCTGGGTTGAGGTCAATATAAACTGCACTCCAGGCAGCAATAGCCCCTGCAGCTGTGCCTGACTCCATATTCTCTGCCCCGTCAGCAGTCTCGGGGCTGTGCTGGTGGGAGGGTGTGAGGGTCCACGGCTTTGTTGGTGGCCCGGTGTGAGTGGGGCTCTGCTGGACTTTCTGCAGGAGTTGCCAGGCTGCCACCTGTAAAGAAGAGGATGTGTCACCCATAACTTCCACTGGAATTTCTCTCCGGGCTGAGGAAGGAAAAAAAGGAGTGGGGGCCGGGACAGGAGGGGTATCTCAGGCAGGGAAATGGAAAGCTTCCAGAAGAGCGCCCGGGGCCAGGACCATCCTGGCTGGCCTGCAGGCAGCAAGTTGGCCTGCGTGCTGTCACTGGTGTGCCTCCACGGCCCTTCTTCTAGGCTTTCAAGCCCTTGTACATATTCAGGTGTTTTACCTGGGAAGGGTGGGAACAGTTCAGTAGCAGCTGGCCTGGGGCTCAGCTCACGTTTACTCACAGAGGCTTCGGCATGGTCCCCCAGCTTTGCAGTGAGGACGCTCCTTGCATGGGGGCACGGGGCTGTTGGTTGTATGGAAGATGATTCCCCACCACTGACCAATTTCAGAATTGTTTACTGCTGGAACAAGTGCCTTGGTAGTGTTTTCCTCTGTATAACTGTTTGGTTTAGGTTTTTTTTTCTTTCTTGGTTCAAGTTAGATTTTATTCCTCGTTTATGTATTTATAGATATAAGCATGGGAATAATTCACTCATATAAATACATCTGTGTGAATGGAAGAACTTTCTTCTGTTTTATTTTTAAAAATTTTGAAATTTAATTTTATTTATTTCTTTATACAGCAGGTTACTATTAGTTATATATTTTATGCATATACATGTATACAGGTCCATCCCAATCTCCCAACTCATCCCACCACCACCACCCCATGGCTTCCCCCACTTGGTGTCCATACGTTTGTTCTCTACCTCTGTGTCTCTATTTCTGTCCTGCATACCAGTTCATCTGTACCATTTTTCTAGGTTCCACATATATGCATTAATATACAATATTTGTTTTTCTCTTTCTGACTTACTTCACTCTGTATGACAGTCTCTAGATCCATCGACTTCTCTACAAATGACCCAGTTTCATTCCTTTTTATGGCTGAGCAATATTCCATTTTATATATGTACCACATCTTTATCCATTCGTCTTTCTGTGGGCATTTAGGTTGCTTCCATTACCTGGCTATTGTAAATTGTGCTGCAATGAACATTGTGGTGAATGTGTCTTTTTGATTTATGGTTTTCTCTGGGTATATGCCCAAAAGTGGGATTGCAGGCTCCTATGGTAATTCTCTTTTTAGTTATTTAAAGGAACATCCATACTGCTCTCCATAGTGAGTGTATCAATTTACCTTCCCACCAATAGTGGAAGAGGGTTCCTTTTGTCCACACCATCCCCGGAATTTGTTGTTTGTAGATTTGCTGATGATGCCGATTCTAACAGGTGTGAGGTCATACCTCATTGTCGTTTGGATTTGCATTTCTCTAATAATTAGTGATGTTGAGCAGCTTTTCATGTGCGTCTTGCCCATCTCTGTGACTTCTTTAAAGAAACGTCTATATAGATCTTCTGCCCATTTTTGTACTGGGTTGTTTGTTTTATTAATATTAAGCTGCGTGAGCTGTTTATATATATTGGAGATTAAACCTTTGTCCATTGATTCGTTTGCGAACGTTTTCGCCCATTCTGAGGCTTGCCTTTTTCCATTCCCGTTTTTTTAACCAAAAAAGAAAGAAAGCAAAAGAAGCAGAACACTAATGTGCGTGAAATATGCCTCTTGAAACAGTCGTTTTGGAATATGGACGTCTTTTGAATTTTTTGGTCGGTATATGACCCCAGGATTTGTTTTCAGGGCAGGTGTCATTTACAGGCCTGCAACGATTTTGAATATCCACTGACCATTAGCGCTGGGATTAAAGCTGCTGTTGTGTGAAACGGCCACAAGGTGGCAGCAGTTCTCGCTTACCAAATCTGGTTACTAGGGCCACAGAGCCTCAATGGAAGTCCTGTTCTAGATTGGAATTTAGAATGGAATGTGCCAGGAGAAAGCCCCTCAAGTTTGTCTCACTACTTCTTGTTCGTGTTTTTAATTTAATTTTTTATTTTTTATTACAGCAAGTTTGATGACAACGTTTGGCTTGTTGTAGGTGTGCAAGATGTGGTTCTTTTACACATATACATAGGTCTGTTCTTCCTGGGACCCTTTTCCCATGTACGTTATGACAGAATGTTGAGTAGTCTTCTCTTGGTATTCCGTAGGTCTTTGGTGATTATATATTTCACCTGTGTTTGTATATGTCTGTTAACCCCGATATCCTAATGAATCCAATCCTCACACCTTTCCATTGGTGAACCATAAGTTTGTTTAATGAATCTGTGACTGCCCTTCTCCGTGGAAATATCTGCCCTGGTATCAATTTTTAGGTAACACCTATAAGTGATATCCTACGATATGTGTCTTTCACTTTCTGACTTACTACAAGTCACATGATTACCTCTAGACTCATCTACGGTGCTGCAAATGGCATTGTGTCCTTTTTTCCCTTGGCTAATATTCTGTCTTAGCGAGGTCCATTTTCTGCAGTGTGATTCCCTGAGGGCTGAGGATTAGCTGACCTGGGCAGCCTGACCCTGCCGGCAAGCCCTCCCCAGGTGTGCCTGGGTTGAGGTCAATATAAACTGCACTCCAGGCAGCAATAGCCCCTGCAGCTGTGCCTGACTCCATATTCTCTGCCCCGTCAGCAGTCTCGGGGCTGTGCTGGTGGGAGTGTGTGAGGGACAACGGCTTTGTTGGTGGCCCGGTGTGAGTGGGGCTCTGCTGGACTTTCTGCAGGAGTTGCCAGGCTGCCACCTGTAAAGAAGAGGATGTGTCACCCATAACTTCCACTGGAATTTCTCTCCGGGCTGAGGAAGGAAAAAAAGGACTGGGTGTCGGGACAGGAGGGGTATCTCAGGCAGGGAAATGGAAAGCTTCCAGAAGAGCGCCCGGGGCCAGGACCATCCTGGCTGGCCTGCAGGCAGCAAGTTGGCCTGCGTGCTGTCGCTGGTGTGGCTCCACGGCCCTTCCTCTAGGCTTTCAAGCCCTTGTACATATTCAGGTGTTTTACCTGGGAAGGGTGGGAACAGTTCAGTAGCAGCTGGCCTGGGGCTCAGCTCACGTTTACTCACAGAGGCCTCGGCATGGTCCCCCAGCTTTGCAGTGAGGACGCTCCTTGCATGGGGGGACGGGGCTGTTGGTTGTATGGAAGATGATTCCCCACCACTGACCAATTTCAGAATTGTTTACTGCTGGAACAAGTGCCTTGGTAGTGTTTTCCTCTGTATAACTGTTTGGTTTAAGTTTTTTTTTTTCTTTCTTGGTTCAAGTTAGATTTTATTCCTCGTTTATGTATTTATAGATATAAGCATGGGAATAATTCATTCATATAAATACATCTGTGTGAATGGAAGAACTTTCTTCTGTTTTATTTTTAAAAATTTTGAAATTTAATTTTATTTATTTCTTTATACAGCAGGTTACTATTAGTTATATATTTTATGCATATACATGTATACAGGTCCATCCCAATCTCCCAACTCATCCCACCACCACCACCCCATGGCTTCCCCCACTTGGTGTCCATACGTTTGTTCTCTACCTCTGTGTCTCTATTTCTGTCCTGCATACCAGTTCATCTGTACCATTTTTCTAGGTTCCACCTATATGCATTAATATACAATATTTGTTTTTCTCTTTCTGACTTAGTTCACTCTGTATGACAGTCTCTAGATCCATCGACTTCTCTACAAATGACCCAGTTTCATTCCTTTTTATGGCTGAGCAATATTCCATTTTATATATGTACCACATCTTTATCCATTCGTCTTTCTGTGGGCATTTAGGTTGCTTCCATTACCTGGCTATTGTAAATTGTGCTGCAATGAACATTGTGGTGAATGTGTCTTTTTGATTTATGGTTTTCTCTGGGTATATGCCCAAAAGTTGGATTGCAGGCTCCTATGGTAATTCTCTTTTTAGTTATTTAAAGGAACCTCCATACTGCTCTCCATAGTGAGTGTATCAATTTACCTTCCCACCAATAGTGGAAGAGGGTTCCTTTTGTCCACACCATCCCCGGAATTTGTTGTTTGTAGATTTGCTGATGATGCCGATTCTAACAGGTGTGAGGTCATACCTCATTGTCGTTTGGATTTGCATTTCTCTAATAATTAGTGATGTTGAGCAGCTTTTCATGTGCGTCTTGGCCATCTCTGTGACTTCTTTAAAGAAACGTCTATATAGATCTTCTGCCCATTTTTGTACTGGGTTGTTTGTTTTATTAATATTAAGCTGCGTGAGCTGTTTATATATATTGGAGATTAAACCTTTGTCCATTGATTCGTTTGCGAACGTTTTCGCCCATTCTGAGGCTTGCCTTTTTCCATTCCCGTTTTTTTAACCAAAAAAGAACGAAAGCAAAAGAAGCAGAACACTAATGTGCGTGAAATATGCCTCTTGAAACAGTCGTTTTGGAATATGGACGTCTTTTGAATTTTTTGGTCGGTATATGACCCCAGGATTTGTTTTCAGGGCAGGTGTCATTTACAGGCCTGCAACGATTTTGAATATCCACTGACCATTAGCGCTGGGATTAAAGCTGCTGTTGTGTGAAACGGCCACAAGGTGGCAGCAGTTCTCGCTTACCAAATCTGGTTACTAGGGCCACAGAGCCTCAATGGAAGTCCTGTTCTAGATTGGAATTTAGAATGGAATGTGCCAGGAGAAAGCCCCTCAAGTTTGTCTCACTACTTCTTGTTCGTGTTTTTAATTTAATTTTTTATTTTTTATTACAGCAAGTTTGATGACAACGTTTGGCTTGTTGTAGGTGTGCAAGATGTGGTTCTTTTACACATATACATAGGTCTGTTCTTCCTAGGACCCTTTTCCCATGTACGTTATGACAGAATGTTGAGTAGTCTTCTCTTGGTATTCCGTAGGTCTTTGGTGATTATATATTTCACCTGTGTTTGTATATGTCTGTTAACCCCGATATCCTAATGAATCCAATCCTCACACCTTTCCATTGGTGAACCATAAGTTTGTTTAATGAATCTGTGACTGCCCTTCTCCGTGGAAATATCTGCCCTGGTATCAATTTTTAGGTAACACCTATAAGTGATATCCTACGATATGTGTCTTTCACTTTCTGACTTACTACAAGTCACGTGATTACCTCTAGACTCATCTACGGTGCTGCAAATGGCATTGTGTCCTTTTTTCCCTTGGCTAATATTCTGTCTTAGCGAGGTCCATTTTCCGCAGTGTGATTCCCTGAGGGCTGAGGATTAGCTGACCTGGGCAGCCTGACCCTGCCGGCAAGCCCTCCCCAGGTGTGCCTGGGTTGAGGTCAATATAAACTGCACTCCAGGCAGCAATAGCCCCTGCAGCTGTGCCTGACTCCATATTCTCTGCCCCGTCAGCAGTCTCGGGGCTGTGCTGGTGGGAGGGTGTGAGGGTCCACGGCTTTGTTGGTGGCCCGGTGTGAGTGGGGCTCTGCTGGACTTTCTGCAGGAGTTGCCAGGCTGCCACCTGTAAAGAAGAGGATGTGTCACCCATAACTTCCACTGGAATTTCTCTCCGGGCTGAGGAAGGAAAAAAAGGAGTGGGGGCCGGGACAGGAGGGGTATCTCAGGCAGGGAAATGGAAAGCTTCCAGAAGAGCGCCCGGGGCCAGGACCATCCTGGCTGGCCTGCAGGCAGCAAGTTGGCCTGCGTGCTGTCGCTGGTGTGGCTCCACGGCCCTTCCTCTAGGCTTTCAATCCCTTGTACATATTCAGGTGTTTTACCTGGGAAGGGTGGGAACAGTTCAGTAGCAGCTGGCCTGGGGCTCAGCTCACGTTTACTCACAGAGGCCTCGGCATGGTCCCCCAGCTTTGCAGTGAGGACGCTCCTTGCATGGGGGGAGGAGGCTGTTGGCTGTATGGAAGATGATTCCCCACCACTGACCAATTTCAGAATTGTTTACTGCTGGAACAAGTGCCTTGGTAGTGTTTTCCTCTGTATAACTGTTTGGTTTAGGTTTTTTTTTCTTTCTTGGTTCAAGTTAGATTTTATTCCTCGTTTATGTATTTATAGATATAAGCATGGGAATAATTCATTCATATAAATACATCTGTGTGAATGGAAGAACTTTCTTCTGTTTTATTTTTAAAAATTTTGAAATTTAATTTTATTTATTTCTTTATACAGCAGGTTACTATTAGTTATATATTTTATGCATATACATGTATACAGGTCCATCCGAATCTCACAACTCATCCCACCACCACCACCCCATGGCTTCCCCCACTTGGTGTCCATACGTTTGTTCTCTACCTCTGTGTCTCTATTTCTGTCCTGCATACCAGTTCATCTGTACCATTTTTCTAGGTTCCACATATATGCATTAATATACAATATTTGTTTTTCTCTTTCTGACTTACTTCACTCTGTATGACAGTCTCTAGATCCATCGACTTCTCTACAAATGACCCAGTTTCATTCCTTTTTATGGCTGAGCAATATTCCATTTTATATATGTACCACATCTTTATCCATTCGTCTTTCTGTGGGCATTTAGGTTGCTTCCATTACCTGGCTATTGTAAATTGTGCTGCAATGAACATTGTGGTGAATGTGTCTTTTTGATTTATGGTTTTCTCTGGGTATATGCCCAAAAGTGGGATTGCAGGCTCCTATGGTAATTCTCTTTTTAGTTATTTAAAGGAACATCCATACTGCTCTCCATAGTGAGTGTATCAATTTACCTTCCCACCAATAGTGGAAGAGGGTTCCTTTTGTCCACACCATCCCCGGAATTTGTTGTTTGTAGATTTGCTGATGATGCCGATTCTAACAGGTGTGAGGTCATACCTCATTGTCGTTTGGATTTGCATTTCTCTAATAATTAGTGATGTTGAGCAGCTTTTCATGTGCGTCTTGCCCATCTCTGTGACTTCTTTAAAGAAACGTCTATATAGATCTTCTGCCCATTTTTGTACTGGGTTGTTTGTTTTATTAATATTAAGCTGCGTGAGCTGGTTATATATATTGGAGATTAAACCTTTGTCCATTGATTCGTTTGCGAACGTTTTCGCCCATTCTGAGGCTTGCCTTTTTCCATTCCCGTTTTTTTAACCAAAAAAGAAAGAAAGCAAAAGAAGCAGAACACTAATGTGCGTGAAATATGCCTCTTGAAACAGTCGTTTTGAAATATGGACGTCTTTTGCATTTTTTGGTCGGTATATGACCCCAGGATTTGTTTTCAGGGCAGGTGTCATTTACAGGCCTGCAACGATTTTGAATATCCACTGACCATTAGCGCTGGGATTAAAGCTGCTGTTGTGTGAAACGGCCACAAGGTGGCAGCAGTTCTCGCTTACCAAATCTGGTTACTAGGGCCACAGAGCCTCAATGGAAGTCCTGTTCTAGATTGGAATTTAGAATGGAATGTGCCAGGAGAAAGCCCCTCAAGTGTGTCTCACTACTTCTTGTTCGTGTTTTTAATTTAATTTTTTATTTTTTATTACAGCAAGTTTGATGACAACGTTTGGCTTGTTGTAGGTGTGCAAGATGTGGTTCTTTTACACATATACATAGGTCTGTTCTTCCTGGGACCCTTTTCCCATGTACGTTATGACAGAATGTTGAGTAGTCTTCTCTTGGTATTCCGTAGGTCTTTGGTGATTATATATTTCACCTGTGTTTGTATATGTCTGTTAACCCCGATATCCTAATGAATCCAATCCTCACACCTTTCCATTGGTGAACCATAAGTTTGTTTAATGAATCTGTGACTGCCCTTCTCCGTGGAAATATCTGCCCTGGTATCAATTTTTAGGTAACACCTATAAGTGATATCCTACGATATGTGTCTTTCACTTTCTGACTTACTACAAGTCACGTGATTACCTCTAGACTCATCTACGGTGCTGCAAATGGCATTGTGTCCTTTTTTCCCTTGGCTAATATTCTGTCTTAGCGAGGTCCATTTTCCGCAGTGTGATTCCCTGAGGCCTGAGGATTAGCTGACCTGGGCAGCCTGACCCTGCCGGCAAGCCCTCCCCAGGTGTGCCTGGGTTGAGGTCAATATAAACTGCACTCCAGGCAGCAATAGCCCCTGCAGCTGTGCCTGACTCCATATTCTCTGCCCCGTCAGCAGTCTCGGGGCTGTGCTGGTGGGAGGGTGTGAGGGTCCACGGCTTTGTTGGTGGCCCGGTGTGAGTGGGGCTCTGCTGGACTTTCTGCAGGAGTTGCCAGGCTGCCACCTGTAAAGAAGAGGATGTGTCACCCATAACTTCCACTGGAATTTCTCTCCGGGCTGAGGAAGGAAAAAAAGGAGTGGGGGCCGGGACAGGAGGGGTATCTCAGGCAGGGAAATGGAAAGCTTCCAGAAGAGCGCCCGGGGCCAGGACCATGCTGGCTGGCCTGCAGGCAGCAAGTTGGCCTGCGTGCTGTCACTGGTGTGGCTCCACGGCCCTTCTTCTAGGCTTTCAAGCCCTTGTACATATTCAGGTGTTTTACCTGGGAAGGGTGGCAACAGTTCAGTAGCAGATGGCCTGGGGCTCAGCTCACGTTTACTCACAGAGGCTTCGGCATGGTCCCCCAGCTTTGCAGTGAGGACGCTCCTTGCATGGGGGCACGGGGCTGTTGGTTGTATGGAAGATGATTCCCCACCACTGACCAATTTCAGAATTGTTTACTGCTGGAACAAGTGCCTTGGTAGTGTTTCCCTCTGTATAACTGTTTGGTTTAGGTTTTTTTTTTCTTTCTTGGTTCAAGTTAGATTTTATTCCTCGTTTATGTATTTATAGATATAAGCATGGGAATAATTCACTCATATAAATACATCTGTGTGAATGGAAGAACTTTCTTCTGTTTTATTTTTAAAAATTTTGAAATTTAATTTTATTTATTTCTTTATACAGCAGGTTACTATTAGTTATATATTTTATGCATATACATGTATACAGGTCCATCCCAATCTCCCAACTCATCCCACCACCACCACCCCATGGCTTCCCCCACTTGGTGTCCATACGTTTGTTCTCTACCTCTGTGTCTCTATTTCTGTCCTGCATACCAGTTCATCTGTACCATTTTTCTAGGTTCCACATATATGCATTAATATACAATATTTGTTTTTCTCTTTCTGACTTACTTCACTCTGTATGACAGTCTCTAGATCCATCGACTTCTCTACAAATGACCCAGTTTCATTCCTTTTTATGGCTGAGCAATATTCCATTTTATATATGTACCACATCTTTATCCATTCGTCTTTCTGTGGGCATTTAGGTTGCTTCCATTACCTGGCTATTGTAAATTGTGCTGCAATGAACATTGTGGTGAATGTGTCTTTTTGATTTATGGTTTTCTCTGGGTATATGCCCAAAAGTGGGATTGCAGGCTCCTATGGTAATTCTCTTTTTAGTTATTTAAAGGAACATCCATACTGCTCTCCATAGTGAGTGTATCAATTTACCTTCCCACCAATAGTGGAAGAGGGTTCCTTTTGTCCACACCATCCCCGGAATTTGTTGTTTGTAGATTTGCTGATGATGCCGATTCTAACAGGTGTGAGGTCATACCTCATTGTCGTTTGGATTTGCATTTCTCTAATAATTAGTGATGTTGAGCAGCTTTTCATGTGCGTCTTGGCCATCTCTGTGACTTCTTTAAAGAAACGTCTATATAGATCTTCTGCCCATTTTTGTACTGGGTTGTTTGTTTTATTAATATTAAGCTGCGTGAGCTGTTTATATATATTGGAGATTAAACCTTTGTCCATTGATTCGTTTGCGAACGTTTTCGCCCATTCTGAGGCTTGCCTTTTTCCATTCCCGTTTCTTTAACCAAAAAAGAAAGAAAGCAAAAGAAGCAGAACACTAATGTGCGTGAAATATGCCTCTTGAAACAGTCGTTTTGGAATATGGACGTCTTTTGAATTTTTTGGTCGGTATATGACCCCAGGATTTGTTTTCAGGGCAGGTGTCATTTACAGGCCTGCAACGATTTTGAATATCCACTGACCATTAGCGCTGGGATTAAAGCTGCTGTTGTGTGAAACGGCCACAAGGTGGCAGCAGTTCTCGCTTACCAAATCTGGTTACTAGGGCCACAGAGCCTCAATGGAAGTCCTGTTCTAGATTGGAATTTAGAATGGAATGTGCCAGGAGAAAGCCCCTCAAGTTTGTCTCACTACTTCTTGTTCGTGTTTTTAATTTAATTTTTTATTTTTTATTACAGCAAGTTTGATGACAACGTTTGGCTTGTTGTAGGTGTGCAAGATGTGGTTCTTTTACACATATACATAGGTCTGTTCTTCCTGGGACCCTTTTCCCATGTACGTTATGACAGAATGTTGAGTAGTCTTCTCTTGGTATTCCGTAGGTCTTTGGTGATTATATATTTCACCTGTGTTTGTATATGTCTGTTAACCCCGATATCCTAATGAATCCAATCCTCACACCTTTCCATTGGTGAACCATAAGTTTGTTTAATGAATCTGTGACTGCCCTTCTCCGTGGAAATATCTGCCCTGGTATCAATTTTTAGGTAACACCTATAAGTGATATCCTACGATATGTGTCTTTCACTTTCTGACTTACTACAAGTCACATGATTACCTGTAGACTCATCTACGGTGCTGCAAATGGCATTGTGTCCTTTTTTCCCTTGGCTAATATTCTGTCTTAGCGAGGTCCATTTTCCGCAGTGTGATTCCCTGAGGGCTGAGGATTAGCTGACCTGGGCAGCCTGACCCTGCCGGCAAGCCCTCCCCAGGTGTGCCTGGGTTGAGGTCAATATAAACTGCACTCCAGGCAGCAATAGCCCCTGCAGCTGTGCCTGACTCCATATTCTCTGCCCCGTCAGCAGTCTCGGGGCTGTGCTGGTGGGAGGGTGTGAGGGTCCACGGCTTTGTTGGTGGCCCGGTGTGAGTGGGGCTCTGCTGGACTTTCTGCAGGAGTTGCCAGGCTGCCACCTGTAAAGAAGAGGATGTGTCACCCATAACTTCCACTGGAATTTCTCTCCGGGCTGAGGAAGGAAAAAAAGGAGTGGGGGCCGGGACAGGAGGGGTATCTCAGGCAGGGAAATGGAAAGCTTCCAGAAGAGCGCCCGGGGCCAGGACCATCCTGGCTGGCCTGCAGGCAGCAAGTTGGCCTGCGTGCTGTCACTGGTGTGCCTCCACGGCCCTTCTTCTAGGCTTTCAAGCCCTTGTACATATTCAGGTGTTTTACCTGGGAAGGGTGGGAACAGTTCAGTAGCAGCTGGCCTGGGGCTCAGCTCACGTTTACTCACAGAGGCTTCGGCATGGTCCCCCAGCTTTGCAGTGAGGACGCTCCTTGCATGGGGGCACGGGGCTGTTGGTTGTATGGAAGATGATTCCCCACCACTGACCAATTTCAGAATTGTTTACTGCTGGAACAAGTGCCTTGGTAGTGTTTTCCTCTGTATAACTGTTTGGTTTAGGTTTTTTTTTTCTTTCTTGGTTCAAGTTAGATTTTATTCCTCGTTTATGTATTTATAGATATAAGCATGGGAATAATTCACTCATATAAATACATCTGTGTGAATGGAAGAACTTTCTTCTGTTTTATTTTTAAAAATTTTGAAATTTAATTTTATTTATTTCTTTATACAGCAGGTTACTATTAGTTATACATTTTATGCATATACATGTATACAGGTCCATCCCAATCTCCCAACTCATCCCACCACCACCACCCCATGGCTTCCCCCACTTGGTGTCCATACGTTTGTTCTCTACCTCTGTGTCTCTATTTCTGTCCTGCATACCAGTTCATCTGTACCATTTTTCTAGGTTCCACATATATGCATTAATATACAATATTTGTTTTTCTCTTTCTGACTTACTTCACTCTGTATGACAGTCTCTAGATCCATCGACTTCTCTACAAATGACCCAGTTTCATTCCTTTTTATGGCTGAGCAATATTCCATTTTATATATGTACCACATCTTTATCCATTCGTCTTTCTGTGGGCATTTAGGTTGCTTCCATTACCTGGCTATTGTAAATTGTGCTGCAATGAACATTGTGGTGAATGTGTCTTTTTGATTTATGGTTTTCTCTGGGTATATGCCCAAAAGTGGGATTGCAGGCTCCTATGGTAATTCTCTTTTTAGTTATTTAAAGGAACATCCATACTGCTCTCCATAGTGAGTGTATCAATTTACCTTCCCACCAATAGTGGAAGAGGGTTCCTTTTGTCCACACCATCCCCGGAATTTGTTGTTTGTAGATTTGCTGATGATGCCGATTCTAACAGGTGTGAGGTCATACCTCATTGTCGTTTGGATTTGCATTTCTCTAATAATTAGTGATGTTGAGCAGCTTTTCATGTGCGTCTTGGCCATCTCTGTGACTTCTTTAAAGAAACGTCTATATAGATCTTCTGCCCATTTTTGTACTGGGTTGTTTGTTTTATTAATATTAAGCTGCGTGAGCTGTTTATATATATTGGAGATTAAACCTTTGTCCATTGATTCGTTTGCGAACGTTTTCGCCCATTCTGAGGCTTGCCTTTTTCCATTCCCGTTTTTTTAACCAAAAAAGAAAGAAAGCAAAAGAAGCAGAACACTAATGTGCGTGAAATATGCCTCTTGAAACAGTCGTTTTGAAATATGGACGTCTTTTGCATTTTTTGGTCGGTATATGACCCCAGGATTTGTTTTCAGGGCAGGTGTCATTTACAGGCCTGCAACGATTTTGAATATCCACTGACCATTAGCGCTGGGATTAAAGCTGCTGTTGTGTGAAACGGCCACAAGGTGGCAGCAGTTCTCGCTTACCAAATCTGGTTACTAGGGCCACAGAGCCTCAATGGAAGTCCTGTTCTAGATTGGAATTTAGAATGGAATGTGCCAGGAGAAAGCCCCTCAAGTTTGTCTCACTACTTCTTGTTCGTGTTTTTAATTTAATTTTTTATTTTTTATTACAGCAAGTTTGATGACAACGTTTGGCTTGTTGTAGGTGTGCAAGATGTGGTTCTTTTACACATATACATAGGTCTGTTCTTCCTGGGACCCTTTTCCCATGTACGTTATGACAGAATGTTGAGTAGTCTTCTCTTGGTATTCCGTAGGTCTTTGGTGATTATATATTTCACCTGTGTTTGTATATGTCTGTTAACCCCGATATCCTAATGAATCCAATCCTCACACCTTTCCATTGGTGAACCATAAGTTTGTTTAATGAATCTGTGACTGCCCTTCTCCGTGGAAATATCTGCCCTGGTATCAATTTTTAGGTAACACCTATAAGTGATATCCTACGATATGTGTCTTTCACTTTCTGACTTACTACAAGTCACGTGATTACCTCTAGACTCATCTACGGTGCTGCAAATGGCATTGTGTCCTTTTTTCCCTTGGCTAATATTCTGTCTTAGCGAGGTCCATTTTCCGCAGTGTGATTCCCTGAGGCCTGAGGATTAGCTGACCTGGGCAGCCTGACCCTGCCGGCAAGCCCTCCCCAGGTGTGCCTGGGTTGAGGTCAATATAAACTGCACTCCAGGCAGCAATAGCCCCTGCAGCTGTGCCTGACTCCATATTCTCTGCCCCGTCAGCAGTCTCGGGGCTGTGCTGGTGGGAGGGTGTGAGGGTCCACGGCTTTGTTGGTGGCCCGGTGTGAGTGGGGCTCTGCTGGACTTTCTGCAGGAGTTGCCAGGCTGCCACCTGTAAAGAAGAGGATGTGTCACCCATAACTTCCACTGGAATTTCTCTCCGGGCTGAGGAAGGAAAAAAAGGAGTGGGGGCCGGGACAGGAGGGGTATCTCAGGCAGGGAAATGGAAAGCTTCCAGAAGAGCGCCCGGGGCCAGGACCATCCTGGCTGGCCTGCAGGCAGCAAGTTGGCCTGCGTGCTGTCACTGGTGTGGCTCCACGGCCCTTCTTCTAGGCTTTCAAGCCCTTGTACATATTCAGGTGTTTTACCTGGGAAGGGTGGGAACAGTTCAGTAGCAGCTGGCCTGGGGCTCAGCTCACGTTTACTCACAGAGGCTTCGGCATGGTCCCCCAGCTTTGCAGTGAGGACGCTCCTTGCATGGGGGCACGGGGCTGTTGGTTGTATGGAAGATGATTCCCCACCACTGACCAATTTCAGAATTGTTTACTGCTGGAACAAGTGCCTTGGTAGTGTTTTCCTCTGTATAACTGTTTGGTTTAGGTTTTTTTTTTCTTTCTTGGTTCAAGTTAGATTTTATTCCTCGTTTATGTATTTATAGATATAAGCATGGGAATAATTCACTCATATAAATACATCTGTGTGAATGGAAGAACTTTCTTCTGTTTTATTTTTAAAAATTTTGAAATTTAATTTTATTTATTTCTTTATACAGCAGGTTACTATTAGTTATATATTTTATGCATATACATGTATACAGGTCCATCCCAATCTCCCAACTCATCCCACCACCACCACCCCATGGCTTCCCCCACTTGGTGTCCATACGTTTGTTCTCTACCTCTGTGTCTCTATTTCTGTCCTGCATACCAGTTCATCTGTACCATTTTTCTAGGTTCCACATATATGCATTAATATACAATATTTGTTTTTCTCTTTCTGACTTACTTCACTCTGTATGACAGTCTCTAGATCCATCGACTTCTCTACAAATGACCCAGTTTCATTCCTTTTTATGGCTGAGCAATATTCCATTTTATATATGTACCACATCTTTATCCATTCGTCTTTCTGTGGGCATTTAGGTTGCTTCCATTACCTGGCTATTGTAAATTGTGCTGCAATGAACATTGTGGTGAATGTGTCTTTTTGATTTATGGTTTTCTCTGGGTATATGCCCAAAAGTGGGATTGCAGGCTCCTATGGTAATTCTCTTTTTAGTTATTTAAAGGAACATCCATACTGCTCTCCATAGTGAGTGTATCAATTTACCTTCCCACCAATAGTGGAAGAGGGTTCCTTTTGTCCACACCATCCCCGGAATTTGTTGTTTGTAGATTTGCTGATGATGCCGATTCTAACAGGTGTGAGGTCATACCTCATTGTCGTTTGGATTTGCATTTCTCTAATAATTAGTGATGTTGAGCAGCTTTTCATGTGCGTCTTGGCCATCTCTGTGACTTCTTTAAAGAAACGTCTATATAGATCTTCTGCCCATTTTTGTACTGGGTTGTTTGTTTTATTAATATTAAGCTGCGTGAGCTGTTTATATATATTGGAGATTAAACCTTTGTCCATTGATTCGTTTGCGAACGTTTTCGCCCATTCTGAGGCTTGCCTTTTTCCATTCCCGTTTTTTTAACCAAAAAAGAAAGAAAGCAAAAGAAGCAGAACACTAATGTGCGTGAAATATGCCTCTTGAAACAGTCGTTTTGAAATATGGACGTCTTTTGCATTTTTTGGTCGGTATATGACCCCAGGATTTGTTTTCAGGGCAGGTGTCATTTACAGGCCTGCAACGATTTTGAATATCCACTGACCATTAGCGCTGGGATTAAAGCTGCTGTTGTGTGAAACGGCCACAAGGTGGCAGCAGTTCTCGCTTACCAAATCTGGTTACTAGGGCCACAGAGCCTCAATGGAAGTCCTGTTCTAGATTGGAATTTAGAATGGAATGTGCCAGGAGAAAGCCCCTCAAGTTTGTCTCACTACTTCTTGTTCGTGTTTTTAATTTAATTTTTTATTTTTTATTACAGCAAGTTTGATGACAACGTTTGGCTTGTTGTAGGTGTGCAAGATGTGGTTCTTTTACACATATACATAGGTCTGTTCTTCCTGGGACCCTTTTCCCATGTACGTTATGACAGAATGTTGAGTAGTCTTCTCTTGGTATTCCGTAGGTCTTTGGTGATTATATATTTCACCTGTGTTTGTATATGTCTGTTAACCCCGATATCCTAATGAATCCAATCCTCACACCTTTCCATTGGTGAACCATAAGTTTGTTTAATGAATCTGTGACTGCCCTTCTCCGTGGAAATATCTGCCCTGGTATCAATTTTTAGGTAACACCTATAAGTGATATCCTACGATATGTGTCTTTCACTTTCTGACTTACTACAAGTCACGTGATTACCTCTAGACTCATCTACGGTGCTGCAAATGGCATTGTGTCCTTTTTTCCCTTGGCTAATATTCTGTCTTAGCGAGGTCCATTTTCCGCAGTGTGATTCCCTGAGGCCTGAGGATTAGCTGACCTGGGCAGCCTGACCCTGCCGGCAAGCCCTCCCCAGGTGTGCCTGGGTTGAGGTCAATATAAACTGCACTCCAGGCAGCAATAGCCCCTGCAGCTGTGCCTGACTCCATATTCTCTGCCCCGTCAGCAGTCTCGGGGCTGTGCTGGTGGGAGGGTGTGAGGGTCCACGGCTTTGTTGGTGGCCCGGTGTGAGTGGGGCTCTGCTGGACTTTCTGCAGGAGTTGCCAGGCTGCCACCTGTAAAGAAGAGGATGTGTCACCCATAACTTCCACTGGAATTTCTCTCCGGGCTGAGGAAGGAAAAAAAGGAGTGGGGGCCGGGACAGGAGGGGTATCTCAGGCAGGGAAATGGAAAGCTTCCAGAAGAGCGCCCGGGGCCAGGACCATCCTGGCTGGCCTGCAGGCAGCAAGTTGGCCTGCGTGCTGTCACTGGTGTGGCTCCACGGCCCTTCTTCTAGGCTTTCAAGCCCTTGTACATATTCAGGTGTTTTACCTGGGAAGGGTGGGAACAGTTCAGTAGCAGCTGGCCTGGGGCTCAGCTCACGTTTACTCACAGAGGCTTCGGCATGGTCCCCCAACTTTGCAGTGAGGACGCTCCTTGCATGGGGGCACGGGGCTGTTGGTTGTATGGAAGATGATTCCCCACCACTGACCAATTTCAGAATTGTTTACTGCTGGAACAAGTGCCTTGGTAGTGTTTTCCTCTGTATAACTGTTTGGTTTAGGTTTTTTTTTCTTTCTTGGTTCAAGTTAGATTTTATTCCTCGTTTATGTATTTATAGATATAAGCATGGGAATAATTCACTCATATAAATACATCTGTGTGAATGGAAGAACTTTCTTCTGTTTTATTTTTAAAAATTTTGAAATTTAATTTTATTTATTTCTTTATACAGCAGGTTACTATTAGTTATATATTTTATGCATATACATGTATACAGGTCCATCCCAATCTCCCAACTCATCCCACCACCACCACCCCATGGCTTCCCCCACTTGGTGTCCATACGTTTGTTCTCTACCTCTGTGTCTCTATTTCTGTCCTGCATACCAGTTCATCTGTACCATTTTTCTAGGTTCCACATATATGCATTAATATACAATATTTGTTTTTCTCTTTCTGACTTACTTCACTCTGTATGACAGTCTCTAGATCCATCGACTTCTCTACAAATGACCCAGTTTCATTCCTTTTTATGGCTGAGCAATATTCCATTTTATATATGTACCACATCTTTATCCATTCGTCTTTCTGTGGGCATTTAGGTTGCTTCCATTACCTGGCTATTGTAAATTGTGCTGCAATGAACATTGTGGTGAATGTGTCTTTTTGATTTATGGTTTTCTCTGGGTATATGCCCAAAAGTGGGATTGCAGGCTCCTATGGTAATTCTCTTTTTAGTTATTTAAAGGAACATCCATACTGCTCTCCATAGTGAGTGTATCAATTTACCTTCCCACCAATAGTGGAAGAGGGTTCCTTTTGTCCACACCATCCCCGGAATTTGTTGTTTGTAGATTTGCTGATGATGCCGATTCTAACAGGTGTGAGGTCATACCTCATTGTCGTTTGGATTTGCATTTCTCTAATAATTAGTGATGTTGAGCAGCTTTTCATGTGCGTCTTGGCCATCTCTGTGACTTCTTTAAAGAAACGTCTATATAGATCTTCTGCCCATTTTTGTACTGGGTTGTTTGTTTTATTAATATTAAGCTGCGTGAGCTGTTTATATATATTGGAGATTAAACCTTTGTCCATTGATTCGTTTGCGAACGTTTTCGCCCATTCTGAGGCTTGCCTTTTTCCATTCCCGTTTTTTTAACCAAAAAAGAAAGAAAGCAAAAGAAGCAGAACACTAATGTGCGTGAAATATGCCTCTTGAAACAGTCGTTTTGAAATATGGACGTCTTTTGCATTTTTTGGTCGGTATATGACCCCAGGATTTGTTTTCAGGGCAGGTGTCATTTACAGGCCTGCAACGATTTTGAATATCCACTGACCATTAGCGCTGGGATTAAAGCTGCTGTTGTGTGAAACGGCCACAAGGTGGCAGCAGTTCTCGCTTACCAAATCTGGTTACTAGGGCCACAGAGCCTCAATGGAAGTCCTGTACTAGATTGGAATTTAGAATGGAATGTGCCAGGAGAAAGCCCCTCAAGTTTGTCTCACTACTTCTTGTTCGTGTTTTTAATTTAATTTTTTATTTTTTATTACAGCAAGTTTGATGACAACGTTTGGCTTGTTGTAGGTGTGCAAGATGTGGTTCTTTTACACATATACATAGGTCTGTTCTTCCTGGGACCCTTTTCCCATGTACGTTATGACAGAATGTTGAGTAGTCTTCTCTTGGTATTCCGTAGGTCTTTGGTGATTATATATTTCACCTGTGTTTGTATATGTCTGTTAACCCCGATATCCTAATGAATCCAATCCTCACACCTTTCCATTGGTGAACCATAAGTTTGTTTAATGAATCTGTGACTGCCCTTCTCCGTGGAAATATCTGCCCTGGTATCAATTTTTAGGTAACACCTATAAGTGATATCCTACGATATGTGTCTTTCACTTTCTGACTTACTACAAGTCACGTGATTACCTCTAGACTCATCTACGGTGCTGCAAATGGCATTGTGTCCTTTTTTCCCTTGGCTAATATTCTGTCTTAGCGAGGTCCATTTTCCGCAGTGTGATTCCCTGAGGCCTGAGGATTAGCTGACCTGGGCAGCCTGACCCTGCCGGCAAGCCCTCCCCAGGTGTGCCTGGGTTGAGGTCAATATAAACTGCACTCCAGGCAGCAATAGCCCCTGCAGCTGTGCCTGACTCCATATTCTCTGCCCCGTCAGCAGTCTCGGGGCTGTGCTGGTGGGAGGGTGTGAGGGTCCACGGCTTTGTTGGTGGCCCGGTGTGAGTGGGGCTCTGCTGGACTTTCTGCAGGAGTTGCCAGGCTGCCACCTGTAAAGAAGAGGATGTGTCACCCATAACTTCCACTGGAATTTCTCTCCGGGCTGAGGAAGGAAAAAAAGGAGTGGGGGCCGGGACAGGAGGGGTATCTCAGGCAGGGAAATGGAAAGCTTCCAGAAGAGCGCCCGGGGCCAGGACCATCCTGGCTGGCCTGCAGGCAGCAAGTTGGCCTGCGTGCTGTCGCTGGTGTGGCTCCACGGCCCTTCCTCTAGGCTTTCAATCCCTTGTACATATTCAGGTGTTTTACCTGGGAAGGGTGGGAACAGTTCAGTAGCAGCTGGCCTGGGGCTCAGCTCACGTTTACTCACAGAGGCCTCGGCATGGTCCCCCAGCTTTGCAGTGAGGACGCTCCTTGCATGGGGGGAGGAGGCTGTTGGCTGTATGGAAGATGATTCCCCACCACTGACCAATTTCAGAATTGTTTACTGCTGGAACAAGTGCCTTGGTAGTGTTTTCCTCTGTATAACTGTTTGGTTTAGGTTTTTTTTTCTTTCTTGGTTCAAGTTAGATTTTATTCCTCGTTTATGTATTTATAGATATAAGCATGGGAATAATTCATTCATATAAATACATCTGTGTGAATGGAAGAACTTTCTTCTGTTTTATTTTTAAAAATTTTGAAATTTAATTTTATTTATTTCTTTATACAGCAGGTTACTATTAGTTATATATTTTATGCATATACATGTATACAGGTCCATCCCAATCTCACAACTCATCCCACCACCACCACCCCATGGCTTCCCCCACTTGGTGTCCATACGTTTGTTCTCTACCTCTGTGTCTCTATTTCTGTCCTGTATACCAGTTCATCTGTACCATTTTTCTAGGTTCCACATATATGCATTAATATACAATATTTGTTTTTCTCTTTCTGACTTACTTCACTCTGTATGACAGTCTCTAGATCCATCGACTTCTCTACAAATGACCCAGTTTCATTCCTTTTTATGGCTGAGCAATATTCCATTTTATATATGTACCACATCTTTATCCATTCGTCTTTCTGTGGGCATTTAGGTTGCTTCCATTACCTGGCTATTGTAAATTGTGCTGCAATGAACATTGTGGTGAATGTGTCTTTTTGATTTATGGTTTTCTCTGGGTATATGCCCAAAAGTGGGATTGCAGGCTCCTATGGTAATTCTCTTTTTAGTTATTTAAAGGAACATCCATACTGCTCTCCATAGTGAGTGTATCAATTTACCTTCCTACCAATAGTGGAAGAGGGTTCCTTTTGTCCACACCATCCCCGGAATTTGTTGTTTGTAGATTTGCTGATGATGCCGATTCTAACAGGTGTGAGGTCATACCTCATTGTCGTTTGGATTTGCATTTCTCTAATAATTAGTGATGTTGAGCAGCTTTTCATGTGCGTCTTGGCCATCTCTGTGACTTCTTTAAAGAAACGTCTATATAGATCTTCTGCCCAGTTTTGTACTGGGTTGTTTGTTTTATTAATATTAAGCTGCGTGAGCTGTTTATATATATTGGAGATTAAACCTTTGTCCATTGATTCGTTTGCGAACGTTTTCGCCCATTCTGAGGCTTGCCTTTTTCCATTCCCGTTTCTTTAACCAAAAAAGAAAGAAAGCAAAAGAAGCAGAACACTAATGTGCGTGAAATATGCCTCTTGAAACAGTCGTTTTGGAATATGGACGTCTTTTGAATTTTTTGGTCGGTATATGACCCCAGGATTTGTTTTCAGGGCAGGTGTCATTTACAGGCCTGCAACGATTTTGAATATCCACTGACCATTAGCGCTGGGATTAAAGCTGCTGTTGTGTGAAACGGCCACAAGGTGGCAGCAGTTCTCGCTTACCAAATCTGGTTACTAGGGCCACAGAGCCTCAATGGAAGTCCTGTTCTAGATTGGAATTTAGAATGGAATGTGCCAGGAGAAAGCCCCTCAAGTTTGTCTCACTACTTCTTGTTCGTGTTTTTAATTTAATTTTTTATTTTTTATTACAGCAAGTTTGATGACAACGTTTGGCTTGTTGTAGGTGTGCAAGATGTGGTTCTTTTACACATATACATAGGTCTGTTCTTCCTGGGACCCTTTTCCCATGTACGTTATGACAGAATGTTGAGTAGTCTTCTCTTGGTATTCCGTAGGTCTTTGGTGATTATATATTTCACCTGTGTTTGTATATGTCTGTTAACCCCGATATCCTAATGAATCCAATCCTCACACCTTTCCATTGGTGAACCATAAGTTTGTTTAATGAATCTGTGACTGCCCTTCTCCGTGGAAATATCTGCCCTGGTATCAATTTTTAGGTAACACCTATAAGTGATATCCTACGATATGTGTCTTTCACTTTCTGACTTACTACAAGTCACATGATTACCTGTAGACTCATCTACGGTGCTGCAAATGGCATTGTGTCCTTTTTTCCCTTGGCTAATATTCTGTCTTAGCGAGGTCCATTTTCCGCAGTGTGATTCCCTGAGGGCTGAGGATTAGCTGACCTGGGCAGCCTGACCCTGCCGGCAAGCCCTCCCCAGGTGTGCCTGGGTTGAGGTCAATATAAACTGCACTCCAGGCAGCAATAGCCCCTGCAGCTGTGCCTGACTCCATATTCTCTGCCCCGTCAGCAGTCTCGGGGCTGTGCTGGTGGGAGGGTGTGAGGGTCCATGGCTTTGTTGGTGGCCCGGTGTGAGTGGGGCTCTGCTGGACTTTCTGCAGGAGTTGCCAGGCTGCCACCTGTAAAGAAGAGGATGTGTCACCCATAACTTCCACTGGAATTTCTCTCCGGGCTGAGGAAGGAAAAAAAGGAGTGGGGGCCGGGACAGGAGGGGTATCTCAGGCAGGGAAATGGAAAGCTTCCAGAAGAGCGCCCGGGGCCAGGACCATCCTGGCTGGCCTGCAGGCAGCAAGTTGGCCTGCGTGCTGTCACTGGTGTGCCTCCACGGCCCTTCTTCTAGGCTTTCAAGCCCTTGTACATATTCAGGTGTTTTACCTGGGAAGGGTGGGAACAGTTCAGTAGCAGCTGGCCTGGGGCTCAGCTCACGTTTACTCACAGAGGCTTCGGCATGGTCCCCCAGCTTTGCAGTGAGGACGCTCCTTGCATGGGGGCACGGGGCTGTTGGTTGTATGGAAGATGATTCCCCACCACTGACCAATTTCAGAATTGTTTACTGCTGGAACAAGTGCCTTGGTAGTGTTTTCCTCTGTATAACTGTTTGGTTTAGGTTTTTTTTTTCTTTCTTGGTTCAAGTTAGATTTTATTCCTCGTTTATGTATTTATAGATATAAGCATGGGAATAATTCACTCATATAAATACATCTGTGTGAATGGAAGAACTTTCTTCTGTTTTATTTTTAAAAATTTTGAAATTTAATTTTATTTATTTCTTTATACAGCAGGTTACTATTAGTTATATATTTTATGCATATACATGTATACAGGTCCATCCCAATCTCCCAACTCATCCCACCACCACCACCCCATGGCTTCCCCCACTTGGTGTCCATACGTTTGTTCTCTACCTCTGTGTCTCTATTTCTGTCCTGCATACCAGTTCATCTGTACCATTTTTCTAGGTTCCACATATATGCATTAATATACAATATTTGTTTTTCTCTTTCTGACTTACTTCACTCTGTATGACAGTCTCTAGATCCATCGACTTCTCTACAAATGACCCAGTTTCATTCCTTTTTATGGCTGAGCAATATTCCATTTTATATATGTACCACATCTTTATCCATTCGTCTTTCTGTGGGCATTTAGGTTGCTTCCATTACCTGGCTATTGTAAATTGTGCTGCAATGAACATTGTGGTGAATGTGTCTTTTTGATTTATGGTTTTCTCTGGGTATATGCCCAAAAGTGGGATTGCAGGCTCCTATGGTAATTCTCTTTTTAGTTATTTAAAGGAACATCCATACTGCTCTCCATAGTGAGTGTATCAATTTACCTTCCCACCAATAGTGGAAGAGGGTTCCTTTTGTCCACACCATCCCCGGAATTTGTTGTTTGTAGATTTGCTGATGATGCCGATTCTAACAGGTGTGAGGTCATACCTCATTGTCGTTTGGATTTGCATTTCTCTAATAATTAGTGATGTTGAGCAGCTTTTCATGTGCGTCTTGCCCATCTCTGTGACTTCTTTAAAGAAACGTCTATATAGATCTTCTGCCCATTTTTGTACTGGGTTGTTTGTTTTATTAATATTAAGCTGCGTGAGCTGTTTATATATATTGGAGATTAAACCTTTGTCCATTGATTCGTTTGCGAACGTTTTCGCCCATTCTGAGGCTTGCCTTTTTCCATTCCCGTTTTTTTAACCAAAAAAGAAAGAAAGCAAAAGAAGCAGAACACTAATGTGCGTGAAATATGCCTCTTGAAACAGTCGTTTTGGAATATGGACGTCTTTTGAATTTTTTGGTCGGTATATGACCCCAGGATTTGTTTTCAGGGCAGGTGTCATTTACAGGCCTGCAACGATTTTGAATATCCACTGACCATTAGCGCTGGGATTAAAGCTGCTGTTGTGTGAAACGGCCACAAGGTGGCAGCAGTTCTCGCTTACCAAATCTGGTTACTAGGGCCACAGAGCCTCAATGGAAGTCCTGTTCTAGATTGGAATTTAGAATGGAATGTGCCAGGAGAAAGCCCCTCAAGTTTGTCTCACTACTTCTTGTTCGTGTTTTTAATTTAATTTTTTATTTTTTATTACAGCAAGTTTGATGACAACGTTTGGCTTGTTGTAGGTGTGCAAGATGTGGTTCTTTTACACATATACATAGGTCTGTTCTTCCTGGGACCCTTTTCCCATGTACGTTATGACAGAATGTTGAGTAGTCTTCTCTTGGTATTCCGTAGGTCTTTGGTGATTATATATTTCACCTGTGTTTGTATATGTCTGTTAACCCCGATATCCTAATGAATCCAATCCTCACACCTTTCCATTGGTGAACCATAAGTTTGTTTAATGAATCTGTGACTGCCCTTCTCCGTGGAAATATCTGCCCTGGTATCAATTTTTAGGTAACACCTATAAGTGATATCCTACGATATGTGTCTTTCACTTTCTGACTTACTACAAGTCACATGATTACCTCTAGACTCATCTACGGTGCTGCAAATGGCATTGTGTCCTTTTTTCCCTTGGCTAATATTCTGTCTTAGCGAGGTCCATTTTCTGCAGTGTGATTCCCTGAGGGCTGAGGATTAGCTGACCTGGGCAGCCTGACCCTGCCGGCAAGCCCTCCCCAGGTGTGCCTGGGTTGAGGTCAATATAAACTGCACTCCAGGCAGCAATAGCCCCTGCAGCTGTGCCTGACTCCATATTCTCTGCCCCGTCAGCAGTCTCGGGGCTGTGCTGGTGGGAGTGTGTGAGGGACAACGGCTTTGTTGGTGGCCCGGTGTGAGTGGGGCTCTGCTGGACTTTCTGCAGGAGTTGCCAGGCTGCCACCTGTAAAGAAGAGGATGTGTCACCCATAACTTCCACTGGAATTTCTCTCCGGGCTGAGGAAGGAAAAAAAGGACTGGGTGTCGGGACAGGAGGGGTATCTCAGGCAGGGAAATGGAAAGCTTCCAGAAGAGCGCCCGGGGCCAGGACCATCCTGGCTGGCCTGCAGGCAGCAAGTTGGCCTGCGTGCTGTCGCTGGTGTGGCTCCACGGCCCTTCCTCTAGGCTTTCAAGCCCTTGTACATATTCAGGTGTTTTACCTGGGAAGGGTGGGAACAGTTCAGTAGCAGCTGGCCTGGGGCTCAGCTCACGTTTACTCACAGAGGCCTCGGCATGGTCCCCCAGCTTTGCAGTGAGGACGCTCCTTGCATGGGGGGACGGGGCTGTTGGTTGTATGGAAGATGATTCCCCACCACTGACCAATTTCAGAATTGTTTACTGCTGGAACAAGTGCCTTGGTAGTGTTTTCCTCTGTATAACTGTTTGGTTTAAGTTTTTTTTTTTCTTTCTTGGTTCAAGTTAGATTTTATTCCTCGTTTATGTATTTATAGATATAAGCATGGGAATAATTCATTCATATAAATACATCTGTGTGAATGGAAGAACTTTCTTCTGTTTTATTTTTAAAAATTTTGAAATTTAATTTTATTTATTTCTTTATACAGCAGGTTACTATTAGTTATATATTTTATGCATATACATGTATACAGGTCCATCCCAATCTCCCAACTCATCCCACCACCACCACCCCATGGCTTCCCCCACTTGGTGTCCATACGTTTGTTCTCTACCTCTGTGTCTCTATTTCTGTCCTGCATACCAGTTCATCTGTACCATTTTTCTAGGTTCCACCTATATGCATTAATATACAATATTTGTTTTTCTCTTTCTGACTTAGTTCACTCTGTATGACAGTCTCTAGATCCATCGACTTCTCTACAAATGACCCAGTTTCATTCCTTTTTATGGCTGAGCAATATTCCATTTTATATATGTACCACATCTTTATCCATTCGTCTTTCTGTGGGCATTTAGGTTGCTTCCATTACCTGGCTATTGTAAATTGTGCTGCAATGAACATTGTGGTGAATGTGTCTTTTTGATTTATGGTTTTCTCTGGGTATAT
This sequence comes from Mesoplodon densirostris, assembly GCF_025265405.1. Classification (NCBI taxonomy): domain Eukaryota; kingdom Metazoa; phylum Chordata; class Mammalia; order Artiodactyla; family Ziphiidae; genus Mesoplodon; species Mesoplodon densirostris. The sequence goes on from NC_082669.1 coordinate 4,569,834, forward strand.
GCCCAAAAGTTGGATTGCAGGCTCCTATGGTAATTCTCTTTTTAGTTATTTAAAGGAACCTCCATACTGCTCTCCATAGTGAGTGTATCAATTTACCTTCCCACCAATAGTGGAAGAGGGTTCCTTTTGTCCACACCATCCCCGGAATTTGTTGTTTGTAGATTTGCTGATGATGCCGATTCTAACAGGTGTGAGGTCATACCTCATTGTCGTTTGGATTTGCATTTCTCTAATAATTAGTGATGTTGAGCAGCTTTTCATGTGCGTCTTGGCCATCTCTGTGACTTCTTTAAAGAAACGTCTATATAGATCTTCTGCCCATTTTTGTACTGGGTTGTTTGTTTTATTAATATTAAGCTGCGTGAGCTGTTTATATATATTGGAGATTAAACCTTTGTCCATTGATTCGTTTGCGAACGTTTTCGCCCATTCTGAGGCTTGCCTTTTTCCATTCCCGTTTTTTTAACCAAAAAAGAACGAAAGCAAAAGAAGCAGAACACTAATGTGCGTGAAATATGCCTCTTGAAACAGTCGTTTTGGAATATGGACGTCTTTTGAATTTTTTGGTCGGTATATGACCCCAGGATTTGTTTTCAGGGCAGGTGTCATTTACAGGCCTGCAACGATTTTGAATATCCACTGACCATTAGCGCTGGGATTAAAGCTGCTGTTGTGTGAAACGGCCACAAGGTGGCAGCAGTTCTCGCTTACCAAATCTGGTTACTAGGGCCACAGAGCCTCAATGGAAGTCCTGTTCTAGATTGGAATTTAGAATGGAATGTGCCAGGAGAAAGCCCCTCAAGTTTGTCTCACTACTTCTTGTTCGTGTTTTTAATTTAATTTTTTATTTTTTATTACAGCAAGTTTGATGACAACGTTTGGCTTGTTGTAGGTGTGCAAGATGTGGTTCTTTTACACATATACATAGGTCTGTTCTTCCTAGGACCCTTTTCCCATGTACGTTATGACAGAATGTTGAGTAGTCTTCTCTTGGTATTCCGTAGGTCTTTGGTGATTATATATTTCACCTGTGTTTGTATATGTCTGTTAACCCCGATATCCTAATGAATCCAATCCTCACACCTTTCCATTGGTGAACCATAAGTTTGTTTAATGAATCTGTGACTGCCCTTCTCCGTGGAAATATCTGCCCTGGTATCAATTTTTAGGTAACACCTATAAGTGATATCCTACGATATGTGTCTTTCACTTTCTGACTTACTACAAGTCACGTGATTACCTCTAGACTCATCTACGGTGCTGCAAATGGCATTGTGTCCTTTTTTCCCTTGGCTAATATTCTGTCTTAGCGAGGTCCATTTTCCGCAGTGTGATTCCCTGAGGGCTGAGGATTAGCTGACCTGGGCAGCCTGACCCTGCCGGCAAGCCCTCCCCAGGTGTGCCTGGGTTGAGGTCAATATAAACTGCACTCCAGGCAGCAATAGCCCCTGCAGCTGTGCCTGACTCCATATTCTCTGCCCCGTCAGCAGTCTCGGGGCTGTGCTGGTGGGAGGGTGTGAGGGTCCACGGCTTTGTTGGTGGCCCGGTGTGAGTGGGGCTCTGCTGGACTTTCTGCAGGAGTTGCCAGGCTGCCACCTGTAAAGAAGAGGATGTGTCACCCATAACTTCCACTGGAATTTCTCTCCGGGCTGAGGAAGGAAAAAAAGGAGTGGGGGCCGGGACAGGAGGGGTATCTCAGGCAGGGAAATGGAAAGCTTCCAGAAGAGCGCCCGGGGCCAGGACCATCCTGGCTGGCCTGCAGGCAGCAAGTTGGCCTGCGTGCTGTCGCTGGTGTGGCTCCACGGCCCTTCCTCTAGGCTTTCAATCCCTTGTACATATTCAGGTGTTTTACCTGGGAAGGGTGGGAACAGTTCAGTAGCAGCTGGCCTGGGGCTCAGCTCACGTTTACTCACAGAGGCCTCGGCATGGTCCCCCAGCTTTGCAGTGAGGACGCTCCTTGCATTGGGGGAGGAGGCTGTTGGCTGTATGGAAGATGATTCCCCACCACTGACCAATTTCAGAATTGTTTACTGCTGGAACAAGTGCCTTGGTAGTGTTTTCCTCTGTATAACTGTTTGGTTTAGGTTTTTTTTTCTTTCTTGGTTCAAGTTAGATTTTATTCCTCGTTTATGTATTTATAGATATAAGCATGGGAATAATTCATTCATATAAATACATCTGTGTGAATGGAAGAACTTTCTTCTGTTTTATTTTTAAAAATTTTGAAATTTAATTTTATTTATTTCTTTATACAGCAGGTTACTATTAGTTATATATTTTATGCATATACATGTATACAGGTCCATCCGAATCTCACAACTCATCCCACCACCACCACCCCATGGCTTCCCCCACTTGGTGTCCATACGTTTGTTCTCTACCTCTGTGTCTCTATTTCTGTCCTGCATACCAGTTCATCTGTACCATTTTTCTAGGTTCCACATATATGCATTAATATACAATATTTGTTTTTCTCTTTCTGACTTACTTCACTCTGTATGACAGTCTCTAGATCCATCGACTTCTCTACAAATGACCCAGTTTCATTCCTTTTTATGGCTGAGCAATATTCCATTTTATATATGTACCACATCTTTATCCATTCGTCTTTCTGTGGGCATTTAGGTTGCTTCCATTACCTGGCTATTGTAAATTGTGCTGCAATGAACATTGTGGTGAATGTGTCTTTTTGATTTATGGTTTTCTCTGGGTATATGCCCAAAAGTGGGATTGCAGGCTCCTATGGTAATTCTCTTTTTAGTTATTTAAAGGAACATCCATACTGCTCTCCATAGTGAGTGTATCAATTTACCTTCCCACCAATAGTGGAAGAGGGTTCCTTTTGTCCACACCATCCCCGGAATTTGTTGTTTGTAGATTTGCTGATGATGCCGATTCTAACAGGTGTGAGGTCATACCTCATTGTCGTTTGGATTTGCATTTCTCTAATAATTAGTGATGTTGAGCAGCTTTTCATGTGCGTCTTGCCCATCTCTGTGACTTCTTTAAAGAAACGTCTATATAGATCTTCTGCCCATTTTTGTACTGGGTTGTTTGTTTTATTAATATTAAGCTGCGTGAGCTGTTTATATATATTGGAGATTAAACCTTTGTCCATTGATTCGTTTGCGAACGTTTTCGCCCATTCTGAGGCTTGCCTTTTTCCATTCCCGTTTTTTTAACCAAAAAAGAAAGAAAGCAAAAGAAGCAGAACACTAATGTGCGTGAAATATGCCTCTTGAAACAGTCGTTTTGAAATATGGACGTCTTTTGCATTTTTTGGTCGGTATATGACCCCAGGATTTGTTTTCAGGGCAGGTGTCATTTACAGGCCTGCAACGATTTTGAATATCCACTGACCATTAGCGCTGGGATTAAAGCTGCTGTTGTGTGAAACGGCCACAAGGTGGCAGCAGTTCTCGCTTACCAAATCTGGTTACTAGGGCCACAGAGCCTCAATGGAAGTCCTGTTCTAGATTGGAATTTAGAATGGAATGTGCCAGGAGAAAGCCCCTCAAGTTTGTCTCACTACTTCTTGTTCGTGTTTTTAATTTAATTTTTTATTTTTTATTACAGCAAGTTTGATGACAACGTTTGGCTTGTTGTAGGTGTGCAAGATGTGGTTCTTTTACACATATACATAGGTCTGTTCTTCCTGGGACCCTTTTCCCATGTACGTTATGACAGAATGTTGAGTAGTCTTCTCTTGGTATTCCGTAGGTCTTTGGTGATTATATATTTCACCTGTGTTTGTATATGTCTGTTAACCCCGATATCCTAATGAATCCAATCCTCACACCTTTCCATTGGTGAACCATAAGTTTGTTTAATGAATCTGTGACTGCCCTTCTCCGTGGAAATATCTGCCCTGGTATCAATTTTTAGGTAACACCTATAAGTGATATCCTACGATATGTGTCTTTCACTTTCTGACTTACTACAAGTCACGTGATTACCTCTAGACTCATCTACGGTGCTGCAAATGGCATTGTGTCCTTTTTTCCCTTGGCTAATATTCTGTCTTAGCGAGGTCCATTTTCCGCAGTGTGATTCCCTGAGGCCTGAGGATTAGCTGACCTGGGCAGCCTGACCCTGCCGGCAAGCCCTCCCCAGGTGTGCCTGGGTTGAGGTCAATATAAACTGCACTCCAGGCAGCAATAGCCCCTGCAGCTGTGCCTGACTCCATATTCTCTGCCCCGTCAGCAGTCTCGGGGCTGTGCTGGTGGGAGGGTGTGAGGGTCCACGGCTTTGTTGGTGGCCCGGTGTGAGTGGGGCTCTGCTGGACTTTCTGCAGGAGTTGCCAGGCTGCCACCTGTAAAGAAGAGGATGTGTCACCCATAACTTCCACTGGAATTTCTCTCCGGGCTGAGGAAGGAAAAAAAGGAGTGGGGGCCGGGACAGGAGGGGTATCTCAGGCAGGGAAATGGAAAGCTTCCAGAAGAGCGCCCGGGGCCAGGACCATGCTGGCTGGCCTGCAGGCAGCAAGTTGGCCTGCGTGCTGTCACTGGTGTGGCTCCACGGCCCTTCTTCTAGGCTTTCAAGCCCTTGTACATATTCAGGTGTTTTACCTGGGAAGGGTGGCAACAGTTCAGTAGCAGATGGCCTGGGGCTCAGCTCACGTTTACTCACAGAGGCTTCGGCATGGTCCCCCAGCTTTGCAGTGAGGACGCTCCTTGCATGGGGGCACGGGGCTGTTGGTTGTATGGAAGATGATTCCCCACCACTGACCAATTTCAGAATTGTTTACTGCTGGAACAAGTGCCTTGGTAGTGTTTCCCTCTGTATAACTGTTTGGTTTAGGTTTTTTTTTTCTTTCTTGGTTCAAGTTAGATTTTATTCCTCGTTTATGTATTTATAGATATAAGCATGGGAATAATTCACTCATATAAATACATCTGTGTGAATGGAAGAACTTTCTTCTGTTTTATTTTTAAAAATTTTGAAATTTAATTTTATTTATTTCTTTATACAGCAGGTTACTATTAGTTATATATTTTATGCATATACATGTATACAGGTCCATCCCAATCTCCCAACTCATCCCACCACCACCACCCCATGGCTTCCCCCACTTGGTGTCCATACGTTTGTTCTCTACCTCTGTGTCTCTATTTCTGTCCTGCATACCAGTTCATCTGTACCATTTTTCTAGGTTCCACATATATGCATTAATATACAATATTTGTTTTTCTCTTTCTGACTTACTTCACTCTGTATGACAGTCTCTAGATCCATCGACTTCTCTACAAATGACCCAGTTTCATTCCTTTTTATGGCTGAGCAATATTCCATTTTATATATGTACCACATCTTTATCCATTCGTCTTTCTGTGGGCATTTAGGTTGCTTCCATTACCTGGCTATTGTAAATTGTGCTGCAATGAACATTGTGGTGAATGTGTCTTTTTGATTTATGGTTTTCTCTGGGTATATGCCCAAAAGTGGGATTGCAGGCTCCTATGGTAATTCTCTTTTTAGTTATTTAAAGGAACATCCATACTGCTCTCCATAGTGAGTGTATCAATTTACCTTCCCACCAATAGTGGAAGAGGGTTCCTTTTGTCCACACCATCCCCGGAATTTGTTGTTTGTAGATTTGCTGATGATGCCGATTCTAACAGGTGTGAGGTCATACCTCATTGTCGTTTGGATTTGCATTTCTCTAATAATTAGTGATGTTGAGCAGCTTTTCATGTGCGTCTTGGCCATCTCTGTGACTTCTTTAAAGAAACGTCTATATAGATCTTCTGCCCATTTTTGTACTGGGTTGTTTGTTTTATTAATATTAAGCTGCGTGAGCTGTTTATATATATTGGAGATTAAACCTTTGTCCATTGATTCGTTTGCGAACGTTTTCGCCCATTCTGAGGCTTGCCTTTTTCCATTCCCGTTTCTTTAACCAAAAAAGAAAGAAAGCAAAAGAAGCAGAACACTAATGTGCGTGAAATATGCCTCTTGAAACAGTCGTTTTGGAATATGGACGTCTTTTGAATTTTTTGGTCGGTATATGACCCCAGGATTTGTTTTCAGGGCAGGTGTCATTTACAGGCCTGCAACGATTTTGAATATCCACTGACCATTAGCGCTGGGATTAAAGCTGCTGTTGTGTGAAACGGCCACAAGGTGGCAGCAGTTCTCGCTTACCAAATCTGGTTACTAGGGCCACAGAGCCTCAATGGAAGTCCTGTTCTAGATTGGAATTTAGAATGGAATGTGCCAGGAGAAAGCCCCTCAAGTTTGTCTCACTACTTCTTGTTCGTGTTTTTAATTTAATTTTTTATTTTTTATTACAGCAAGTTTGATGACAACGTTTGGCTTGTTGTAGGTGTGCAAGATGTGGTTCTTTTACACATATACATAGGTCTGTTCTTCCTGGGACCCTTTTCCCATGTACGTTATGACAGAATGTTGAGTAGTCTTCTCTTGGTATTCCGTAGGTCTTTGGTGATTATATATTTCACCTGTGTTTGTATATGTCTGTTAACCCCGATATCCTAATGAATCCAATCCTCACACCTTTCCATTGGTGAACCATAAGTTTGTTTAATGAATCTGTGACTGCCCTTCTCCGTGGAAATATCTGCCCTGGTATCAATTTTTAGGTAACACCTATAAGTGATATCCTACGATATGTGTCTTTCACTTTCTGACTTACTACAAGTCACGTGATTACCTCTAGACTCATCTACGGTGCTGCAAATGGCATTGTGTCCTTTTTTCCCTTGGCTAATATTCTGTCTTAGCGAGGTCCATTTTCCGCAGTGTGATTCCCTGAGGGCTGAGGATTAGCTGACCTGGGCAGCCTGACCCTGCCGGCAAGCCCTCCCCAGGTGTGCCTGGGTTGAGGTCAATATAAACTGCACTCCAGGCAGCAATAGCCCCTGCAGCTGTGCCTGACTCCATATTCTCTGCCCCGTCAGCAGTCTCGGGGCTGTGCTGGTGGGAGGGTGTGAGGGTCCACGGCTTTGTTGGTGGCCCGGTGTGAGTGGGGCTCTGCTGGACTTTCTGCAGGAGTTGCCAGGCTGCCACCTGTAAAGAAGAGGATGTGTCACCCATAACTTCCACTGGAATTTCTCTCCGGGCTGAGGAAGGAAAAAAAGGAGTGGGGGCCGGGACAGGAGGGGTATCTCAGGCAGGGAAATGGAAAGCTTCCAGAAGAGCGCCCGGGGCCAGGACCATCCTGGCTGGCCTGCAGGCAGCAAGTTGGCCTGCGTGCTGTCACTGGTGTGCCTCCACGGCCCTTCTTCTAGGCTTTCAAGCCCTTGTACATATTCAGGTGTTTTACCTGGGAAGGGTGGGAACAGTTCAGTAGCAGCTGGCCTGGGGCTCAGCTCACGTTTACTCACAGAGGCTTCGGCATGGTCCCCCAGCTTTGCAGTGAGGACGCTCCTTGCATGGGGGCACGGGGCTGTTGGTTGTATGGAAGATGATTCCCCACCACTGACCAATTTCAGAATTGTTTACTGCTGGAACAAGTGCCTTGGTAGTGTTTTCCTCTGTATAACTGTTTGGTTTAGGTTTTTTTTTTCTTTCTTGGTTCAAGTTAGATTTTATTCCTCGTTTATGTATTTATAGATATAAGCATGGGAATAATTCACTCATATAAATACATCTGTGTGAATGGAAGAACTTTCTTCTGTTTTATTTTTAAAAATTTTGAAATTTAATTTTATTTATTTCTTTATACAGCAGGTTACTATTAGTTATACATTTTATGCATATACATGTATACAGGTCCATCCCAATCTCCCAACTCATCCCACCACCACCACCCCATGGCTTCCCCCACTTGGTGTCCATACGTTTGTTCTCTACCTCTGTGTCTCTATTTCTGTCCTGCATACCAGTTCATCTGTACCATTTTTCTAGGTTCCACATATATGCATTAATATACAATATTTGTTTTTCTCTTTCTGACTTACTTCACTCTGTATGACAGTCTCTAGATCCATCGACTTCTCTACAAATGACCCAGTTTCATTCCTTTTTATGGCTGAGCAATATTCCATTTTATATATGTACCACATCTTTATCCATTCGTCTTTCTGTGGGCATTTAGGTTGCTTCCATTACCTGGCTATTGTAAATTGTGCTGCAATGAACATTGTGGTGAATGTGTCTTTTTGATTTATGGTTTTCTCTGGGTATATGCCCAAAAGTGGGATTGCAGGCTCCTATGGTAATTCTCTTTTTAGTTATTTAAAGGAACATCCATACTGCTCTCCATAGTGAGTGTATCAATTTACCTTCCCACCAATAGTGGAAGAGGGTTCCTTTTGTCCACACCATCCCCGGAATTTGTTGTTTGTAGATTTGCTGATGATGCCGATTCTAACAGGTGTGAGGTCATACCTCATTGTCGTTTGGATTTGCATTTCTCTAATAATTAGTGATGTTGAGCAGCTTTTCATGTGCGTCTTGGCCATCTCTGTGACTTCTTTAAAGAAACGTCTATATAGATCTTCTGCCCATTTTTGTACTGGGTTGTTTGTTTTATTAATATTAAGCTGCGTGAGCTGTTTATATATATTGGAGATTAAACCTTTGTCCATTGATTCGTTTGCGAACGTTTTCGCCCATTCTGAGGCTTGCCTTTTTCCATTCCCGTTTTTTTAACCAAAAAAGAAAGAAAGCAAAAGAAGCAGAACACTAATGTGCGTGAAATATGCCTCTTGAAACAGTCGTTTTGAAATATGGACGTCTTTTGCATTTTTTGGTCGGTATATGACCCCAGGATTTGTTTTCAGGGCAGGTGTCATTTACAGGCCTGCAACGATTTTGAATATCCACTGACCATTAGCGCTGGGATTAAAGCTGCTGTTGTGTGAAACGGCCACAAGGTGGCAGCAGTTCTCGCTTACCAAATCTGGTTACTAGGGCCACAGAGCCTCAATGGAAGTCCTGTTCTAGATTGGAATTTAGAATGGAATGTGCCAGGAGAAAGCCCCTCAAGTTTGTCTCACTACTTCTTGTTCGTGTTTTTAATTTAATTTTTTATTTTTTATTACAGCAAGTTTGATGACAACGTTTGGCTTGTTGTAGGTGTGCAAGATGTGGTTCTTTTACACATATACATAGGTCTGTTCTTCCTGGGACCCTTTTCCCATGTACGTTATGACAGAATGTTGAGTAGTCTTCTCTTGGTATTCCGTAGGTCTTTGGTGATTATATATTTCACCTGTGTTTGTATATGTCTGTTAACCCCGATATCCTAATGAATCCAATCCTCACACCTTTCCATTGGTGAACCATAAGTTTGTTTAATGAATCTGTGACTGCCCTTCTCCGTGGAAATATCTGCCCTGGTATCAATTTTTAGGTAACACCTATAAGTGATATCCTACGATATGTGTCTTTCACTTTCTGACTTACTACAAGTCACGTGATTACCTCTAGACTCATCTACGGTGCTGCAAATGGCATTGTGTCCTTTTTTCCCTTGGCTAATATTCTGTCTTAGCGAGGTCCATTTTCCGCAGTGTGATTCCCTGAGGCCTGAGGATTAGCTGACCTGGGCAGCCTGACCCTGCCGGCAAGCCCTCCCCAGGTGTGCCTGGGTTGAGGTCAATATAAACTGCACTCCAGGCAGCAATAGCCCCTGCAGCTGTGCCTGACTCCATATTCTCTGCCCCGTCAGCAGTCTCGGGGCTGTGCTGGTGGGAGGGTGTGAGGGTCCACGGCTTTGTTGGTGGCCCGGTGTGAGTGGGGCTCTGCTGGACTTTCTGCAGGAGTTGCCAGGCTGCCACCTGTAAAGAAGAGGATGTGTCACCCATAACTTCCACTGGAATTTCTCTCCGGGCTGAGGAAGGAAAAAAAGGAGTGGGGGCCGGGACAGGAGGGGTATCTCAGGCAGGGAAATGGAAAGCTTCCAGAAGAGCGCCCGGGGCCAGGACCATCCTGGCTGGCCTGCAGGCAGCAAGTTGGCCTGCGTGCTGTCACTGGTGTGGCTCCACGGCCCTTCTTCTAGGCTTTCAAGCCCTTGTACATATTCAGGTGTTTTACCTGGGAAGGGTGGGAACAGTTCAGTAGCAGCTGGCCTGGGGCTCAGCTCACGTTTACTCACAGAGGCTTCGGCATGGTCCCCCAGCTTTGCAGTGAGGACGCTCCTTGCATGGGGGCACGGGGCTGTTGGTTGTATGGAAGATGATTCCCCACCACTGACCAATTTCAGAATTGTTTACTGCTGGAACAAGTGCCTTGGTAGTGTTTTCCTCTGTATAACTGTTTGGTTTAGGTTTTTTTTTTCTTTCTTGGTTCAAGTTAGATTTTATTCCTCGTTTATGTATTTATAGATATAAGCATGGGAATAATTCACTCATATAAATACATCTGTGTGAATGGAAGAACTTTCTTCTGTTTTATTTTTAAAAATTTTGAAATTTAATTTTATTTATTTCTTTATACAGCAGGTTACTATTAGTTATATATTTTATGCATATACATGTATACAGGTCCATCCCAATCTCCCAACTCATCCCACCACCACCACCCCATGGCTTCCCCCACTTGGTGTCCATACGTTTGTTCTCTACCTCTGTGTCTCTATTTCTGTCCTGCATACCAGTTCATCTGTACCATTTTTCTAGGTTCCACATATATGCATTAATATACAATATTTGTTTTTCTCTTTCTGACTTACTTCACTCTGTATGACAGTCTCTAGATCCATCGACTTCTCTACAAATGACCCAGTTTCATTCCTTTTTATGGCTGAGCAATATTCCATTTTATATATGTACCACATCTTTATCCATTCGTCTTTCTGTGGGCATTTAGGTTGCTTCCATTACCTGGCTATTGTAAATTGTGCTGCAATGAACATTGTGGTGAATGTGTCTTTTTGATTTATGGTTTTCTCTGGGTATATGCCCAAAAGTGGGATTGCAGGCTCCTATGGTAATTCTCTTTTTAGTTATTTAAAGGAACATCCATACTGCTCTCCATAGTGAGTGTATCAATTTACCTTCCCACCAATAGTGGAAGAGGGTTCCTTTTGTCCACACCATCCCCGGAATTTGTTGTTTGTAGATTTGCTGATGATGCCGATTCTAACAGGTGTGAGGTCATACCTCATTGTCGTTTGGATTTGCATTTCTCTAATAATTAGTGATGTTGAGCAGCTTTTCATGTGCGTCTTGGCCATCTCTGTGACTTCTTTAAAGAAACGTCTATATAGATCTTCTGCCCATTTTTGTACTGGGTTGTTTGTTTTATTAATATTAAGCTGCGTGAGCTGTTTATATATATTGGAGATTAAACCTTTGTCCATTGATTCGTTTGCGAACGTTTTCGCCCATTCTGAGGCTTGCCTTTTTCCATTCCCGTTTTTTTAACCAAAAAAGAAAGAAAGCAAAAGAAGCAGAACACTAATGTGCGTGAAATATGCCTCTTGAAACAGTCGTTTTGAAATATGGACGTCTTTTGCATTTTTTGGTCGGTATATGACCCCAGGATTTGTTTTCAGGGCAGGTGTCATTTACAGGCCTGCAACGATTTTGAATATCCACTGACCATTAGCGCTGGGATTAAAGCTGCTGTTGTGTGAAACGGCCACAAGGTGGCAGCAGTTCTCGCTTACCAAATCTGGTTACTAGGGCCACAGAGCCTCAATGGAAGTCCTGTTCTAGATTGGAATTTAGAATGGAATGTGCCAGGAGAAAGCCCCTCAAGTTTGTCTCACTACTTCTTGTTCGTGTTTTTAATTTAATTTTTTATTTTTTATTACAGCAAGTTTGATGACAACGTTTGGCTTGTTGTAGGTGTGCAAGATGTGGTTCTTTTACACATATACATAGGTCTGTTCTTCCTGGGACCCTTTTCCCATGTACGTTATGACAGAATGTTGAGTAGTCTTCTCTTGGTATTCCGTAGGTCTTTGGTGATTATATATTTCACCTGTGTTTGTATATGTCTGTTAACCCCGATATCCTAATGAATCCAATCCTCACACCTTTCCATTGGTGAACCATAAGTTTGTTTAATGAATCTGTGACTGCCCTTCTCCGTGGAAATATCTGCCCTGGTATCAATTTTTAGGTAACACCTATAAGTGATATCCTACGATATGTGTCTTTCACTTTCTGACTTACTACAAGTCACGTGATTACCTCTAGACTCATCTACGGTGCTGCAAATGGCATTGTGTCCTTTTTTCCCTTGGCTAATATTCTGTCTTAGCGAGGTCCATTTTCCGCAGTGTGATTCCCTGAGGCCTGAGGATTAGCTGACCTGGGCAGCCTGACCCTGCCGGCAAGCCCTCCCCAGGTGTGCCTGGGTTGAGGTCAATATAAACTGCACTCCAGGCAGCAATAGCCCCTGCAGCTGTGCCTGACTCCATATTCTCTGCCCCGTCAGCAGTCTCGGGGCTGTGCTGGTGGGAGGGTGTGAGGGTCCACGGCTTTGTTGGTGGCCCGGTGTGAGTGGGGCTCTGCTGGACTTTCTGCAGGAGTTGCCAGGCTGCCACCTGTAAAGAAGAGGATGTGTCACCCATAACTTCCACTGGAATTTCTCTCCGGGCTGAGGAAGGAAAAAAAGGAGTGGGGGCCGGGACAGGAGGGGTATCTCAGGCAGGGAAATGGAAAGCTTCCAGAAGAGCGCCCGGGGCCAGGACCATCCTGGCTGGCCTGCAGGCAGCAAGTTGGCCTGCGTGCTGTCACTGGTGTGGCTCCACGGCCCTTCTTCTAGGCTTTCAAGCCCTTGTACATATTCAGGTGTTTTACCTGGGAAGGGTGGGAACAGTTCAGTAGCAGCTGGCCTGGGGCTCAGCTCACGTTTACTCACAGAGGCTTCGGCATGGTCCCCCAACTTTGCAGTGAGGACGCTCCTTGCATGGGGGCACGGGGCTGTTGGTTGTATGGAAGATGATTCCCCACCACTGACCAATTTCAGAATTGTTTACTGCTGGAACAAGTGCCTTGGTAGTGTTTTCCTCTGTATAACTGTTTGGTTTAGGTTTTTTTTTCTTTCTTGGTTCAAGTTAGATTTTATTCCTCGTTTATGTATTTATAGATATAAGCATGGGAATAATTCACTCATATAAATACATCTGTGTGAATGGAAGAACTTTCTTCTGTTTTATTTTTAAAAATTTTGAAATTTAATTTTATTTATTTCTTTATACAGCAGGTTACTATTAGTTATATATTTTATGCATATACATGTATACAGGTCCATCCCAATCTCCCAACTCATCCCACCACCACCACCCCATGGCTTCCCCCACTTGGTGTCCATACGTTTGTTCTCTACCTCTGTGTCTCTATTTCTGTCCTGCATACCAGTTCATCTGTACCATTTTTCTAGGTTCCACATATATGCATTAATATACAATATTTGTTTTTCTCTTTCTGACTTACTTCACTCTGTATGACAGTCTCTAGATCCATCGACTTCTCTACAAATGACCCAGTTTCATTCCTTTTTATGGCTGAGCAATATTCCATTTTATATATGTACCACATCTTTATCCATTCGTCTTTCTGTGGGCATTTAGGTTGCTTCCATTACCTGGCTATTGTAAATTGTGCTGCAATGAACATTGTGGTGAATGTGTCTTTTTGATTTATGGTTTTCTCTGGGTATATGCCCAAAAGTGGGATTGCAGGCTCCTATGGTAATTCTCTTTTTAGTTATTTAAAGGAACATCCATACTGCTCTCCATAGTGAGTGTATCAATTTACCTTCCCACCAATAGTGGAAGAGGGTTCCTTTTGTCCACACCATCCCCGGAATTTGTTGTTTGTAGATTTGCTGATGATGCCGATTCTAACAGGTGTGAGGTCATACCTCATTGTCGTTTGGATTTGCATTTCTCTAATAATTAGTGATGTTGAGCAGCTTTTCATGTGCGTCTTGGCCATCTCTGTGACTTCTTTAAAGAAACGTCTATATAGATCTTCTGCCCATTTTTGTACTGGGTTGTTTGTTTTATTAATATTAAGCTGCGTGAGCTGTTTATATATATTGGAGATTAAACCTTTGTCCATTGATTCGTTTGCGAACGTTTTCGCCCATTCTGAGGCTTGCCTTTTTCCATTCCCGTTTTTTTAACCAAAAAAGAAAGAAAGCAAAAGAAGCAGAACACTAATGTGCGTGAAATATGCCTCTTGAAACAGTCGTTTTGAAATATGGACGTCTTTTGCATTTTTTGGTCGGTATATGACCCCAGGATTTGTTTTCAGGGCAGGTGTCATTTACAGGCCTGCAACGATTTTGAATATCCACTGACCATTAGCGCTGGGATTAAAGCTGCTGTTGTGTGAAACGGCCACAAGGTGGCAGCAGTTCTCGCTTACCAAATCTGGTTACTAGGGCCACAGAGCCTCAATGGAAGTCCTGTACTAGATTGGAATTTAGAATGGAATGTGCCAGGAGAAAGCCCCTCAAGTTTGTCTCACTACTTCTTGTTCGTGTTTTTAATTTAATTTTTTATTTTTTATTACAGCAAGTTTGATGACAACGTTTGGCTTGTTGTAGGTGTGCAAGATGTGGTTCTTTTACACATATACATAGGTCTGTTCTTCCTGGGACCCTTTTCCCATGTACGTTATGACAGAATGTTGAGTAGTCTTCTCTTGGTATTCCGTAGGTCTTTGGTGATTATATATTTCACCTGTGTTTGTATATGTCTGTTAACCCCGATATCCTAATGAATCCAATCCTCACACCTTTCCATTGGTGAACCATAAGTTTGTTTAATGAATCTGTGACTGCCCTTCTCCGTGGAAATATCTGCCCTGGTATCAATTTTTAGGTAACACCTATAAGTGATATCCTACGATATGTGTCTTTCACTTTCTGACTTACTACAAGTCACGTGATTACCTCTAGACTCATCTACGGTGCTGCAAATGGCATTGTGTCCTTTTTTCCCTTGGCTAATATTCTGTCTTAGCGAGGTCCATTTTCCGCAGTGTGATTCCCTGAGGCCTGAGGATTAGCTGACCTGGGCAGCCTGACCCTGCCGGCAAGCCCTCCCCAGGTGTGCCTGGGTTGAGGTCAATATAAACTGCACTCCAGGCAGCAATAGCCCCTGCAGCTGTGCCTGACTCCATATTCTCTGCCCCGTCAGCAGTCTCGGGGCTGTGCTGGTGGGAGGGTGTGAGGGTCCACGGCTTTGTTGGTGGCCCGGTGTGAGTGGGGCTCTGCTGGACTTTCTGCAGGAGTTGCCAGGCTGCCACCTGTAAAGAAGAGGATGTGTCACCCATAACTTCCACTGGAATTTCTCTCCGGGCTGAGGAAGGAAAAAAAGGAGTGGGGGCCGGGACAGGAGGGGTATCTCAGGCAGGGAAATGGAAAGCTTCCAGAAGAGCGCCCGGGGCCAGGACCATCCTGGCTGGCCTGCAGGCAGCAAGTTGGCCTGCGTGCTGTCGCTGGTGTGGCTCCACGGCCCTTCCTCTAGGCTTTCAATCCCTTGTACATATTCAGGTGTTTTACCTGGGAAGGGTGGGAACAGTTCAGTAGCAGCTGGCCTGGGGCTCAGCTCACGTTTACTCACAGAGGCCTCGGCATGGTCCCCCAGCTTTGCAGTGAGGACGCTCCTTGCATGGGGGGAGGAGGCTGTTGGCTGTATGGAAGATGATTCCCCACCACTGACCAATTTCAGAATTGTTTACTGCTGGAACAAGTGCCTTGGTAGTGTTTTCCTCTGTATAACTGTTTGGTTTAGGTTTTTTTTTCTTTCTTGGTTCAAGTTAGATTTTATTCCTCGTTTATGTATTTATAGATATAAGCATGGGAATAATTCATTCATATAAATACATCTGTGTGAATGGAAGAACTTTCTTCTGTTTTATTTTTAAAAATTTTGAAATTTAATTTTATTTATTTCTTTATACAGCAGGTTACTATTAGTTATATATTTTATGCATATACATGTATACAGGTCCATCCCAATCTCACAACTCATCCCACCACCACCACCCCATGGCTTCCCCCACTTGGTGTCCATACGTTTGTTCTCTACCTCTGTGTCTCTATTTCTGTCCTGCATACCAGTTCATCTGTACCATTTTTCTAGGTTCCACATATATGCATTAATATACAATATTTGTTTTTCTCTTTCTGACTTACTTCACTCTGTATGACAGTCTCTAGATCCATCGACTTCTCTACAAATGACCCAGTTTCATTCCTTTTTATGGCTGAGCAATATTCCATTTTATATATGTACCACATCTTTATCCATTCGTCTTTCTGTGGGCATTTAGGTTGCTTCCATTACCTGGCTATTGTAAATTGTGCTGCAATGAACATTGTGGTGAATGTGTCTTTTTGATTTATGGTTTTCTCTGGGTATATGCCCAAAAGTGGGATTGCAGGCTCCTATGGTAATTCTCTTTTTAGTTATTTAAAGGAACATCCATACTGCTCTCCATAGTGAGTGTATCAATTTACCTTCCCACCAATAGTGGAAGAGGGTTCCTTTTGTCCACACCATCCCCGGAATTTGTTGTTTGTAGATTTGCTGATGATGCCGATTCTAACAGGTGTGAGGTCATACCTCATTGTCGTTTGGATTTGCATTTCTCTAATAATTAGTGATGTTGAGCAGCTTTTCATGTGCGTCTTGGCCATCTCTGTGACTTCTTTAAAGAAACGTCTATATAGATCTTCTGCCCATTTTTGTACTGGGTTGTTTGTTTTATTAATATTAAGCTGCGTGAGCTGTTTATATATATTGGAGATTAAACCTTTGTCCATTGATTCGTTTGCGAACGTTTTCGCCCATTCTGAGGCTTGCCTTTTTCCATTCCCGTTTCTTTAACCAAAAAAGAAAGAAAGCAAAAGAAGCAGAACACTAATGTGCGTGAAATATGCCTCTTGAAACAGTCGTTTTGAAATATGGACGTCTTTTGCATTTTTTGGTCGGTATATGACCCCAGGATTTGTTTTCAGGGCAGGTGTCATTTACAGGCCTGCAACGATTTTGAATATCCACTGACCATTAGCGCTGGGATTAAAGCTGCTCTTGTGTGAAACGGCCACAAGGTGGCAGCAGTTCTCGCTTACCAAATCTGGTTACTAGGGCCACAGAGCCTCAATGGAAGTCCTGTTCTAGATTGGAATTTAGAATGGAATGTGCCAGGAGAAAGCCCCTCAAGTTTGTCTCACTACTTCTTGTTCGTGTTTTTAATTTAATTTTTTATTTTTTATTACAGCAAGTTTGATGACAACGTTTGGCTTGTTGTAGGTGTGCAAGATGTGGTTCTTTTACACATATACATAGGTCTGTTCTTCCTGGGACCCTTTTCCCATGTACGTTATGACAGAATGTTGAGTAGTCTTCTCTTGGTATTCCGTAGGTCTTTGGTGATTATATATTTCACCTGTGTTTGTATATGTCTGTTAACCCCGATATCCTAATGAATCCAATCCTCACACCTTTCCATTGGTGAACCATAAGTTTGTTTAATGAATCTGTGACTGCCCTTCTCCGTGGAAATATCTGCCCTGGTATCAATTTTTAGGTAACACCTATAAGTGATATCCTACGATATGTGTCTTTCACTTTCTGACTTACTACAAGTCACGTGATTACCTCTAGACTCATCTACGGTGCTGCAAATGGCATTGTGTCCTTTTTTCCCTTGGCTAATATTCTGTCTTAGCGAGGTCCATTTTCCGCAGTGTGATTCCCTGAGGCCTGAGGATTAGCTGACCTGGGCAGCCTGACCCTGCCGGCAAGCCCTCCCCAGGTGTGCCTGGGTTGAGGTCAATATAAACTGCACTCCAGGCAGCAATAGCCCCTGCAGCTGTGCCTGACTCCATATTCTCTGCCCCGTCAGCAGTCTCGGGGCTGTGCTGGTGGGAGGGTGTGAGGGTCCACGGCTTTGTTGGTGGCCCGGTGTGAGTGGGGCTCTGCTGGACTTTCTGCAGGAGTTGCCAGGCTGCCACCTGTAAAGAAGAGGATGTGTCACCCATAACTTCCACTGGAATTTCTCTCCGGGCTGAGGAAGGAAAAAAAGGAGTGGGGGCCGGGACAGGAGGGGTATCTCAGGCAGGGAAATGGAAAGCTTCCAGAAGAGCGCCCGGGGCCAGGACCATCCTGGCTGGCCTGCAGGCAGCAAGTTGGCCTGCGTGCTGTCGCTGGTGTGGCTCCACGGCCCTTCCTCTAGGCTTTCAAGCCCTTGTACATATTCAGGTGTTTTACCTGGGAAGGGTGGGAACAGTTCAGTAGCAGCTGGCCTGGGGCTCAGCTCACGTTTACTCACAGAGGCCTCGGCATGGTCCCCCAGCTTTGCAGTGAGGACGCTCCTTGCATGGGGGGACGGGGCTGTTGGTTGTATGGAAGATGATTCCCCACCACTGACCAATTTCAGAATTGTTTACTGCTGGAACAAGTGCCTTGGTAGTGTTTTCCTCTGTATAACTGTTTGGTTTAGGTTTTTTTTTCTTTCTTGGTTCAAGTTAGATTTTATTCCTCGTTTATGTATTTATAGATATAAGCATGGGAATAATTCATTCATATAAATATATCTGTGTGAATGGAAGAACTTTCTTCTGTTTTATTTTTAAAAATTTTGAAATTTAATTTTATTTATTTCTTTATACAGCAGGTTACTATTAGTTATATATTTTATGCATATACATGTATACAGGTCCATCCCAATCTCCCAACTCATCCCACCACCACCACCCCATGGCTTCCCCCACTTGGTGTCCATACGTTTGTTCTCTACCTCTGTGTCTCTATTTCTGTCCTGCATACCAGTTCATCTGTACCATTTTTCTAGGTTCCACATATATGCATTAATATACAATATTTGTTTTTCTCTTTCTGACTTACTTCACTCTGTATGACAGTCTCTAGATCCATCGACTTCTCTACAAATGACCCAGTTTCATTCCTTTTTATGGCTGAGCAATATTCCATTTTATATATGTACCACATCTTTATCCATTCGTCTTTCTGTGGGCATTTAGGTTGCTTCCATTACCTGGCTATTGTAAATTGTGCTGCAATGAACATTGTGGTGAATGTGTCTTTTTGATTTATGGTTTTCTCTGGGTATATGCCCAAAAGTGGGATTGCAGGCTCCTATGGTAATTCTCTTTTTAGTTATTTAAAGGAACATCCATACTGCTCTCCATAGTGAGTGTATCAATTTACCTTCCCACCAATAGTGGAAGAGGGTTCCTTTTGTCCACACCATCCCCGGAATTTGTTGTTTGTAGATTTGCTGATGATGCCGATTCTAACAGGTGTGAGGTCATACCTCATTGTCGTTTGGATTTGCATTTCTCTAATAATTAGTGATGTTGAGCAGCTTTTCATGTGCGTCTTGGCCATCTCTGTGACTTCTTTAAAGAAACGTCTATATAGATCTTCTGCCCATTTTTGTACTGGGTTGTTTGTTTTATTAATATTAAGCTGCGTGAGCTGTTTATATATATTGGAGATTAAACCTTTGTCCATTGATTCGTTTGCGAACGTTTTCGCCCATTCTGAGGCTTGCCTTTTTCCATTCCCGTTTCTTTAACCAAAAAAGAAAGAAAGCAAAAGAAGCAGAACACTAATGTGCGTGAAATATGCCTCTTGAAACAGTCGTTTTGGAATATGGACGTCTTTTGAATTTTTTGGTCGGTATATGACCCCAGGATTTGTTTTCAGGGCAGGTGTCATTTACAGGCCTGCAACGATTTTGAATATCCACTGACCATTAGCGCTGGGATTAAAGCTGCTGTTGTGTGAAACGGCCACAAGGTGGCAGCAGTTCTCGCTTACCAAATCTGGTTACTAGGGCCACAGAGCCTCAATGGAAGTCCTGTTCTAGATTGGAATTTAGAATGGAATGTGCCAGGAGAAAGCCCCTCAAGTTTGTCTCACTACTTCTTGTTCGTGTTTTTAATTTAATTTTTTATTTTTTATTACAGCGAGTTTGATGACAACGTTTGGCTTGTTGTAGGTGTGCAAGATGTGGTTCTTTTACACATATACATAGGTCTGTTCTTCCTGGGACCCTTTTCCCATGTACGTTATGACAGAATGTTGAGTAGTCTTCTCTTGGTATTCCGTAGGTCTTTGGTGATTATATATTTCACCTGTGTTTGTATATGTCTGTTAACCCCGATATCCTAATGAATCCAATCCTCACACCTTTCCATTGGTGAACCATAAGTTTGTTTAATGAATCTGTGACTGCCCTTCTCCGTGGAAATATCTGCCCTGGTATCAATTTTTAGTTAACACCTATAAGTGATATCCTACGATATGTGTCTTTCATTTTCTGACTTACTACAAGTCACGTGATTACCTCTAGACTCATCTACGGTGCTGCAAATGGCATTGTGTCCTTTTTTCCCTTGGCTAATATTCTGTCTTAGCGAGGTCCATTTTCCGCAGTGTGATTCCCTGAGGGCTGAGGAGTAGCTGACCTGGGCAGCCTGACCCTGCCGGCAAGCCCTCCCCAGGTGTGCCTGGGTTGAGGTCAATATAAACTGCACTCCAGGCAGCAATAGCCCCTGCAGCTGTGCCTGACTCCATATTCTCTGCCCCGTCAGCAGTCTCGGGGCTGTGCTGGTGGGAGGGTGTGAGGGTCCACGGCTTTGTTGGTGGCCCGGTGTGAGTGGGGCTCTGCTGGACTTTCTGCAGGAGTTGCCAGGCTGCCACCTGTAAAGAAGAGGATGTGTCACCCATAACTTCCACTGGAATTTCTCTCCGGGCTGAGGAAGGAAAAAAAGGAGTGGGGGCCCGGACAGGAGGGGTATCTCAGGCAGGGAAATGGAAAGCTTTCAGAAGAGCGCCCGGGGCCAGGACCATCCTGGCTGGCCTTCAGGCAGCAAGTTGGCCTGCGTGCTGTCGCTGGTGTGGCTCCACGGCCCTTCCTCTAGGCTTTCAAGCCCTTGTACATATTCAGGTGTTTTACCTGGGAAGGGTGGGAACAGTTCAGTAGCAGCTGGCCTGGGGCTCAGCTCACGTTTACTCACAGAGGCCTCGGCATGGTCCCCCAGCTTTGCAGTGAGGATGCTCCTTGCATGGGGGGACGGGGCTGTTGGTTGTATGGAAGATGATTCCCCACCACTGACCAATTTCAGAATTGTTTACTGCTGGAACAAGTGCCTTGGTAGTGTTTTCCTCTGTATAACTGTTTGGTTTAGGTTTTTTTTTCTTTCTTGGTTCAAGTTAGATTTTATTCCTCGTTTATGTATTTATAGATATAAGCATGGGAATAATTCATTCATATAAATATATCTGTGTGAATGGAAGAACTTTCTTCTGTTTTATTTTTAAAAATTTTGAAATTTAATTTTATTTATTTCTTTATACAGCAGGTTACTATTAGTTATATATTTTATGCATATACATGTATACAGGTCCATCCCAATCTCCCAACTCATCCCACCACCACCACCCCATGGCTTCCCCCACTTGGTGTCCATACGTTTGTTCTCTACCTCTGTGTCTCTATTTCTGTCCTGCATACCAGTTCATCTGTACCATTTTTCTAGGTTCCACATATATGCATTAATATACAATATTTGTTTTTCTCTTTCTGACTTACTTCACTCTGTATGACAGTCTCTAGATCCATCGACTTCTCTACAAATGACCCAGTTTCATTCCTTTTTATGGCTGAGCAATATTCCATTTTATATATGTACCACATCTTTATCCATTCGTCTTTCTGTGGGCATTTAGGTTGCTTCCATTACCTGGCTATTGTAAATTGTGCTGCAATGAACATTGTGGTGAATGTGTCTTTTTGATTTATGGTTTTCTCTGGGTATATGCCCAAAAGTGGGATTGCAGGCTCCTATGGTAATTCTCTTTGTAGTTATTTAAAGGAACATCCATACTGCTCTCCATAGTGAGTGTATCAATTTACCTTCCCACCAATAGTGGAAGAGGGTTCCTTTTGTCCACACCATCCCCGGAATTTGTTGTTTGTAGATTTGCTGATGATGCCGATTCTAACAGGTGTGAGGTCATACCTCATTGTCGTTTGGATTTGCATTTCTCTAATAATTAGTGATGTTGAGCAGCTTTTCATGTGCGTCTTGGCCATCTCTGTGACTTCTTTAAAGAAACGTCTATATAGATCTTCTGCCCATTTTTGTACTGGGTTGTTTGTTTTATTAATATTAAGCTGCGTGAGCTGTTTATATATATTGGAGATTAAACCTTTGTCCATTGATTCGTTTGCGAACGTTTTCGCCCATTCTGAGGCTTGCCTTTTTCCATTCCCGTTTCTTTAACCAAAAAAGAAAGAAAGCAAAAGAAGCAGAACACTAATGTGCGTGAAATATGCCTCTTGAAACAGTCGTTTTGGAATATGGACGTCTTTTGCATTTTTTGGTCGGTATATGACCCCAGGATTTGTGTTCAGGGCAGGTGTCATTTACAGGCCTGCAACGATTTTGAATATCCACTGACCATTAGCGCTGGGATTAAAGCTGCTGTTGTGTGAAACGGCCACAAGGTGGCAGCAGTTCTCGCTTACCAAATCTGGTTACTAGGGCCACAGAGCCTCAATGGAAGTCCTGTTCTAGATTGGAATTTAGAATGGAATGTGCCAGGAGAAAGCCCCTCAAGTTTGTCTCACTACTTCTTGTTCGTGTTTTTAATTTAATTTTTTATTTTTTATTACAGCAAGTTTGATGACAACGTTTGGCTTGTTGTAGGTGTGCAAGATGTGGTTCTTTTACACATATACATAGGTCTGTTCTTCCTGGGACCCTTTTCCCATGTACGTTATGACAGAATGTTGAGTAGTCTTCTCTTGGTATTCCGTAGGTCTTTGGTGATTATATATTTCACCTGTGTTTGTATATGTCTGTTAACCCCGATATCCTAATGAATCCAATCCTCACACCTTTCCATTGGTGAACCATAAGTTTGTTTAATGAATCTGTGACTGCCCTTCTCCGTGGAAATATCTGCCCTGGTATCAATTTTTAGGTAACACCTATAAGTGATATCCTACGATATGTGTCTTTCACTTTCTGACTTACTACAAGTCACGTGATTACCTCTAGACTCATCTACGGTGCTGCAAATGGCATTGTGTCCTTTTTTCCCTTGGCTAATATTCTGTCTTAGCGAGGTCCATTTTCCGCAGTGTGATTCCCTGAGGCCTGAGGATTAGCTGACCTGGGCAGCCTGACCCTGCCGGCAAGCCCTCCCCAGGTGTGCCTGGGTTGAGGTCAATATAAACTGCACTCCAGGCAGCAATAGCCCCTGCAGCTGTGCCTGACTCCATATTCTCTGCCCCGTCAGCAGTCTCGGGGCTGTGCTGGTGGGAGGGTGTGAGGGTCCACGGCTTTGTTGGTGGCCCGGTGTGAGTGGGGCTCTGCTGGACTTTCTGCAGGAGTTGCCAGGCTGCCACCTGTAAAGAAGAGGATGTGTCACCCATAACTTCCACTGGAATTTCTCTCCGGGCTGAGGAAGGAAAAAAAGGAGTGGGGGCCGGGACAGGAGGGGTATCTCAGGCAGGGAAATGGAAAGCTTCCAGAAGAGCGCCCGGGGCCAGGACCATCCTGGCTGGCCTGCAGGCAGCAAGTTGGCCTGCGTGCTGTCGCTGGTGTGGCTCCACGGCCCTTCCTCTAGGCTTTCAAGCCCTTGTACATATTCAGGTGTTTTACCTGGGAAGGGTGGGAACAGTTCAGTAGCAGCTGGCCTGGGGCTCAGCTCACGTTTACTCACAGAGGCCTCGGCATGGTCCCCCAGCTTTGCAGTGAGGACGCTCCTTGCATGGGGGGACGGGGCTGTTGGTTGTATGGAAGATGATTCCCCACCACTGACCAATTTCAGAATTGTTTACTGCTGGAACAAGTGCCTTGGTAGTGTTTTCCTCTGTATAACTGTTTGGTTTAGGTTTTTTTTTCTTTCTTGGTTCAAGTTAGATTTTATTCCTCGTTTATGTATTTATAGATATAAGCATGGGAATAATTCACTCATATAAATACATCTGTGTGAATGGAAGAACTTTCTTCTGTTTTATTTTTAAAAATTTTGAAATTTAATTTTATTTATTTCTTTATACAGCAGGTTACTATTAGTTATATATTTTATGCATATACATGTATACAGGTCCATCCCAATCTCCCAACTCATCCCACCACCACCACCCCATGGCTTCCCCCACTTGGTGTCCATACGTTTGTTCTCTACCTCTGTGTCTCTATTTCTGTCCTGCATACCAGTTCATCTGTACCATTTTTCTAGGTTCCACATATATGCATTAATATACAATATTTGTTTTTCTCTTTCTGACTTACTTCACTCTGTATGACAGTCTCTAGATCCATCGACTTCTCTACAAATGACCCAGTTTCATTCCTTTTTATGGCTGAGCAATATTCCATTTTATATATGTACCACATCTTTATCCATTCGTCTTTCTGTGGGCATTTAGGTTGCTTCCATTACCTGGCTATTGTAAATTGTGCTGCAATGAACATTGTGGTGAATGTGTCTTTTTGATTTATGGTTTTCTCTGGGTATATGCCCAAAAGTGGGATTGCAGGCTCCTATGGTAATTCTCTTTTTAGTTATTTAAAGGAACATCCATACTGCTCTCCATAGTGAGTGTATCAATTTACCTTCCCACCAATAGTGGAAGAGGGTTCCTTTTGTCCACACCATCCCCGGAATTTGTTGTTTGTAGATTTGCTGATGATGCCGATTCTAACAGGTGTGAGGTCATACCTCATTGTCGTTTGGATTTGCATTTCTCTAATAATTAGTGATGTTGAGCAGCTTTTCATGTGCGTCTTGGCCATCTCTGTGACTTCTTTAAAGAAACGTCTATATAGATCTTCTGCCCATTTTTGTACTGGGTTGTTTGTTTTATTAATATTAAGCTGCGTGAGCTGTTTATATATATTGGAGATTAAACCTTTGTCCATTGATTCGTTTGCGAACGTTTTCGCCCATTCTGAGGCTTGCCTTTTTCCATTCCCGTTTCTTTAACCAAAAAAGAAAGAAAGCAAAAGAAGCAGAACACTAATGTGCGTGAAATATGCCTCTTGAAACAGTCGTTTTGGAATATGGACGTCTTTTGAATTTTTTGGTCGGTATATGACCCCAGGATTTGTTTTCAGGGCAGGTGTCATTTACAGGCCTGCAACGATTTTGAATATCCACTGACCATTAGCGCTGGGATTAAAGCTGCTGTTGTGTGAAACGGCCACAAGGTGGCAGCAGTTCTCGCTTACCAAATCTGGTTACTAGGGCCACAGAGCCTCAATGGAAGTCCTGTTCTAGATTGGAATTTAGAATGGAATGTGCCAGGAGAAAGCCCCTCAAGTTTGTCTCACTACTTCTTGTTCGTGTTTTTAATTTAATTTTTTATTTTTTATTACAGCGAGTTTGATGACAACGTTTGGCTTGTTGTAGGTGTGCAAGATGTGGTTCTTTTACACATATACATAGGTCTGTTCTTCCTGGGACCCTTTTCCCATGTACGTTATGACAGAATGTTGAGTAGTCTTCTCTTGGTATTCCGTAGGTCTTTGGTGATTATATATTTCACCTGTGTTTGTATATGTCTGTTAACCCCGATATCCTAATGAATCCAATCCTCACACCTTTCCATTGGTGAACCATAAGTTTGTTTAATGAATCTGTGACTGCCCTTCTCCGTGGAAATATCTGCCCTGGTATCAATTTTTAGTTAACACCTATAAGTGATATCCTACGATATGTGTCTTTCATTTTCTGACTTACTACAAGTCACGTGATTACCTCTAGACTCATCTACGGTGCTGCAAATGGCATTGTGTCCTTTTTTCCCTTGGCTAATATTCTGTCTTAGCGAGGTCCATTTTCCGCAGT